>NW_025851865.1:0-6819 GCF_002878395.1 Capsicum annuum | reverse complement strand
GCAATATATTTTTAATCAGAAGGATCTAAATTTAAGGCAGCGGAGATGGCTTGAACTATTAAAGGACTACGATGTTGATATCTTGTACCATCCAGGGAAAGCAAATATGGTAGCTGATGGGTTAAGTCGTAAGGATATGATGGAGCCTATAGAAAGGCAAGGGATGATTAAAGGTCTTCACCAATTATCTACTTTGGGAGTTCTCCTTCTTGACACTCCGAATAAAGATCTTATTGTACATAATGCTGCGGAATCTTCATTAGTAGCTAAAGTGAAAGAGAAGCAATATGCAGATGCTATTTTATTACAGCTTAAGGAGAACATTCAGAGTGGTGCAACCAAGGCATTTGAGCTTACACGAGAAGGAGTACTTCAGTCCCAAAACCGATTGTGTGTGCTAGATGTAGACAGGCTAAGAAAGAAGATTATGATAGAGGCACATTGTTCAAGGTATTTTATTCATCCAGGATCAACCAAAATGTATCAAGATTTGAAAGATATTTATTGGTGGAATGACATGAAGAAGAGCATTGTAGAATTTGTAGCTTAATGTCCAAATTGTCAAAGAGTTAAAGTTGAGCACCAAAACCCCAGAGGTTATATGCAATGCATTGATCTTCCAAGCCGGAAGTGGTACATGATCAACATAGATTTTGTTATTGGTTTACCTCGTACATCCCGAAATTTTGATTCTATATGGGTGATTGTTGATAGGCTTACCAAATCTGCACATTTCCTACCCGTTAGGACCAGTTACACAGTTGAAGAGTATGCAAAGTTGTACATTAAAGAGATAGTCCGATTACATGGAGTGCCAATCACTATTATATCAGATCGGGGAACCCAATTTACGGCAAACTTTTGGAAGTCTTTTCAGAGGTGTTTAGGAATACAAGTGAAGTTGAGTGCATCCTTTCACCCTCATATAGATGGACAAGCAGAACGTACTATCCAAACACTTGAAGATATGCTACGAGCTTGTGTAATAGATTTTAAGGGCAACTGGGATGATCATTTACCTCTTATTGAGTTTATCTATAGTAATAGCTATCATTCAACTATCAAAATGGCACCATATGAAGATTTACATGGAAGGAAGTGTAGATCACCAATAGGATGGTTCGAAGTAGGTGAAACTCTTTTGTTCGGACCGAATTTTGTTTATCAAGCCTTAGAGAAGGTTAAAGTAATTCAGCAACGACTGAACACCGCCCAAAGTTGAAACAAGTCATATGCGGATAGTAGAAGGAGAGGGATAGAGTTTTCTATAGGTGATTGGGTATTTTTGAAGGTATCACCAATGAAAGGGGTAATGAGATTTGGCAAGAAAGAGAAGTTAAGTCCACGTTATATAGGCCCGTATAAGACCACTCAAAGGTTTGGACAAGTTGCATATGAATTAGAGCTACCCCAAGAGCTCTCATCAGTACATTCGGTATTTTATGTGTCAATGGTTCAAAAGTGCATCGGAGATCCATCACATATCACTTCTACTGAGGATGTGCAAGTTGCGGAAGATCTTACCAATGAGGAAGTGCCTATTGCTATTCTAGATTGCCAAGTTAAGAAGATGAGAAATAAAGAGATAGCATCTATGAAACTACGTTGGAGAAATCGTCAAAGGGAAGTGATTACATGGGAAGCTGAGGAAGCAATGAAATCTAAGTACCCTCATTTGTTCAAAGATGAAGAGGAAGTTCAAGAAACGGAGTTAGAACATTAACAAGTAAGTTTTTTCTTTATATATGCATAGTATTTATGTGATGATGTGAATATTAATGATGGACTTGAACTTGTTCCTGTTGAATAACTACACTAACATTTGAGGACGAATGTCCTAAAGCGGGGAAGGATGTAACACCCCGTATTCAAGTATGTGTATTGGTCTTATTTATATAGAATTAATTTTTTTATTATTTATACCAAAATTTGCCCGTCGATGGTTCCATGCGAAGGATATTGAATAAGCTTTCAAAAAATATAAATATTTCTAAAAACAGATCGGTTTCAGATATAATCAAGCACGTTTGAAACTATAAAACGGTGGCCGGGATATTTGGGAATAGTAAATGTGCAGGAAAATTTCCTGCACACAAACTACTGAGGCCAGCTAAATTTTTGGGTCAACTTCGAATGATCATAACTCCCTTAATATAATTATCTGGGAGATCTGCGACCTATGGAAAGAAATATCTTTGAGTGTTCTTTTTAATGCAATTGGTTTCATCTAAATCCAATTCCTGAGTAAGGAGTTATACTCGTTTTACTCCAGCCTATCAAAAGAGATTTTTAGGGTCAACTTCAAACGACCATAACTCATTGTACAGGAAGAACTGGGTGGCCTACTTTATGTTAAATGAAATTC
This sequence comes from Capsicum annuum, assembly GCF_002878395.1. NCBI lineage: Eukaryota > Viridiplantae > Streptophyta > Magnoliopsida > Solanales > Solanaceae > Capsicum > Capsicum annuum. The sequence continues at coordinate 4,454 of NW_025851865.1, read as the reverse complement.
GTTTGAATTATCCTTCTAAAGATACCAATTTTACCCAAATACGATATTGGAGAAAAGAGTTATGGTCGATCTACTTTAGCTTATCAAAATAGTCCACCAAAGGACAGATTTGACATTATTTAAATTTTAAAGGCATTTTGGTCATTTTCTATTGTATTATGGACGGGAATATGTGTATATATACATTTATATGAGTTCAAAAACTCATTTTCATCATCAATCATTGAGAAAGAACAAACCCTAGCCAAATTTGACCTTTAAATTACTTTTGATTCAACCGTAGAAATTCCAAAGTAATCTGACAACTGCGTTTGTCATCTCGAGAGCTTCGAACGGCACCTATTATTTGTGCAAACAGGATTGCATAATCAAGAGGTTAATTCTAAGGTATGATTATTATTTTCCTTTGTTCTTTTCCATATGTATATGTGTGATAGAGGATTATATGTATTGGTTATTATTGAAAGGTGATGGAAATAGGGTTATGGACTATTTTGCATGGTTTGGTTGTATTGAATTGTGGAAGGTGGATATGGTAATTGAGTTATTGAAGGTGGATATGGTGATATACTATTTAATTGATGATTATTTATGTTTATGGCTCAATTTGGTTTAATAGATTGGTTGGAAAGATAAATGAATCCAAACTTGATATTGGAGGATTTTGTGTGAATATGCCTAGCATGTGAATGTAATTGGAGTATAAGAGGGTTAAAGTGACACCCTTTATGGTGTAATTAAGGCTTACTACTTAACCACTATTTTGGTGAATTCAAATAATTGAATTGTGACGTTCGGTTGCTAATACTAGATTGCTATATATGTTCATTATAGATAAGTAATCCGAAAAGACAGGAAGTCCATTTGGGATTAGTATTAAAGGTTGACAGTCCGGTATGTAAAGAATACTCTATATCATATCTTTGGCATGAAAGTGAACAATTGTTCTATTAAGAAAGTTTCCAAAGTTATTCAATAACATGTGATCCATAATGGTTTTGTATGATGTCCTACGTTACCAATTAACTTGTTTCCACCCTACAAGATGTCAAGACATTCCAATACTTACTTGTCTTCCAAATCTTAAATGTTTATTGCACTAATGAATGTCAGAAGGTATCCGGTTACTCAAACAAGATCCATGTTCTATTAATGACTCTAAAATGTTTCATTGATATACCAATAAGTTCCTACTTCATTGTTATGGCATTGATGACTCCAAAACACGTCATTGATGTGCCAATGAGTTCTTACTTCATTGTTATTGCATTGATGGTCTATTATATATCTCTTATTGATGTTTCACTATTTCAAAGTATCAAAAATGCGGTGACGACCAAAATAACAATCTCGAAGATTAATTGAACTAAGTGATGAAAGTTCTCTCTCATAGGGTGGTATCCCAGGGGCATAAGCCTATCATGGGTCGATCCCTATTTATCTATTTATGGGTGGTATCCCAGGGGCGATCCTAGTTGATATGTACTGGAGGCATCCTAATGGTCACAGTACAGTACAGTAATGATTACAAAGATGATAAGAACAAAGGTAAAGTGATTGAATAAATACAATGTATAGGTTGTCACAAGTTCTAATAATTGTGGTCCACTCCTATTACGATTTATTCACTTGTTTCTGATATCTATTGAGCTCCTATATCATATGTCATTATCTACAGCTTTACATACTCAGTACATATTTCGTACTGACATCCCCCACGGGGGACCTGCATTTCATGCTGCAGGCACAGGTGCCTCAGCTCATACACCGCACAAGTAGGAGCTAGGATATCCAACTGCTTTTGGTGTGCTCTAGTTTGCTCCGGGGCTTTCCGTGTCATATCCATTCACTTTTGGTATTGTATATAAGTTAGTTATATACCAAGGTATGTCCTGACCTTAGTTAAACTCTGTGTATTGTCTAGAGGCTTTGTAGACCTAATGTACAGTCAAGGTAGTGTTTTGTTAGTAGACGTGATGGCTCCAATGGCAAAGTATTGTATATACATATATATGTGTCGTCGAGCTTATACAGGTGATTATTTCCTTTTATATGCGACATGATGCTGTTTGAATTTTGGGTTGTCATAGAGTTATGCATGGGAAGTATAAGGTTATAAGCTGGTTCTCCCGGGCCTCCTCGGTTGCGGGTGCCAGTCCGCCACAATAGGATTTGAGGCGTGATATGCTGGAACTATTATCAAAAGTGCATGATTTAGGAAAGAATGGTACCTTCGGATTGATCAGAGTTCAAGAAAAATAGGTGCGGGTACTTGGATCGCATATCCGCCTCAGCTTCCCAAGTTGCACCCTCAACAGATTGGTTTCGCCACAACATCTTGACCAGGGGAACTTTTTTGTTCCTTAGGCTTCGAACATTGAAATCAAGAATCTCAACAGGAATCTCATCAAAAGAAAGATTTTCTTGAATGTCAGCACTCACAGAGGAATCCACTACCACAGCATTCCTAATATGTTTTCTAAGCATGGAGACATGGAATATTGGATGAACAGAGGACAACTCGGAAGGCAACTCGACCTCATAAGCTACCTTACCAACACGGCTAAGAATTTTGTAAGGACCAACATAACGGAGAATAAGCTTCCCCTTCTTTTCGAATCTCTTCACCCCCCTCATGGGTGAAATTTTCAGATACACTAGGTCACCAACTTCAAACTTCTGACGACTCTGTGCAGTTTTCAACCTTTACCTAATCAACTTAATTTTTTCCATAGCCTCAAATACTGAATCAGGACCACTCACAGCCGCTTCACCCATCTCGAACCAACTTATGGGTAATCTACACTTCCTCCCATATAAGGCTTCAAACGGAGCCATGCCAATACTAGAGTAGAAACTATTATTGTAAGCAAACTCTATCAACGGTAAGTGATCATCCCAACCTCCATTAAAGTCAAGTGCAAAAGCTCTCAACATATCGTCTAAGGTCTGGATGGTCCGCTTAGCCTGACCATCGGTTTGCGGATGAAAAGCAGAACTCAAAAGCACTTGGGTACCAAGACCATTCTGAAAAGCTTTCCAAAATTGTGAAGTGAATTAAGTACCCCTATTTTAAATGATAGACAAGGGAACTCCATGCAGTCTGACTAGCTCTCGGATATACAATCTAGCGTAATCCTCAGTAGTATATGAAGTATGAACAGGCAAGAAATGAGCAGACTTAGTCAACCTATCAACCACAACCCAAATGGAATCATGATGGCGTCGAGAAGGAGGTAAACCAATCACGAAGTCCATATTTATTTCTTCCCACTTCCAGGAGGGAATAATAAACTCTTGCATCATACCACCAGGTCTTTGGTGTTCAACCTTAACCTTTTGGCATGTTGCATACTTAGCAACAAACGCTGCTATATCTTTCTTCATGCCACTCCACCAATAGATTTCCCGCAAGTCTCGGTACATCTTGCTGGCACCAGGATGAATAAAATATCGCGCCTCGTGTGCTTCAGCCATAATCCTCTATCTTAGATCATCAACATTCGGGACACACAATCTACCCTGCAATCTCAACACACCATCTCCCCCTTGGGAGAAAACCTCTACTTAATGGTCCTTGACTGGCTCCTTTAGTCTGACCAAACTAGCGTCTAATTATTGTTTTTCCTTCACTTTGGAAACCAAAGAGGATTCAGAACTACTCTGAACCCCTATACTACCTTCAGCAGAGTCAAACAACTTAGCCCCCAATCTAGACAAACGATGTACATCATGAGCCAAATCTTTCTTACCTTCTACCACATGCGAAACACTACCCATGGATACTCTACTTAGGGTATCCGCCACAACATTGGCCTTGCTCGGATGGTACAGAAAACTCATATCATAGTCCTTTAAAGATTCTAACCATCGCCTCTACCTAAGATTTAATTCTCTCTGGTTAAACACATACTGCAGACTCTTATGATCAGTGAAAACATCAATATGGACACCATACAAATAGTGTCTCCAGATTTTCAAAGAAAACACAACAACAGCCAACTCAAGGTCATGGGTGGGGAAATTTTTCTCATGGGGTTTCAACTGTCTAGAAGCATAAGCTATCACCTTACCCTTTTGCATCAATAAGCAACCCAACCTAACTCTTGAAGAATCACAGTACACCACAAAACCATCAACACCATCAGGCAAAGTTAAAATAGGGGTTGAAGTGAGTGGAGTCTTCAACTCCTGAGAACTCTTCTCACAAGATTCGGACCACAAGAACTTCACTTTCTTTTGTGTCAACCGAGTTATAGGAGATGCTATAGAGGATAAAACCTCAACAAAACGGCGGTAATAGCCAGCTAAACCTAAGAAACTTCGGATATCAGTCAGAGAAATAGGTCTAGGCCAATTTCTAATAGCTTTGGTCTTTTGGGGATCAACTCTAATACCCTCGGAAGAAATGATATGACCCAGAAAAGCAACTGACCTTAGCCAAAACTCACACT
>NW_025851864.1:2475-3530 GCF_002878395.1 Capsicum annuum | reverse complement strand
GTACTAACGTCCCCCACGGGGGACCTGCATTTCATGCTGCAGGCACAGGTACCTCAGCTTATACACCGCACAAGTAGGATCCAGGATATCCAGCTGCTTTTGGTGAGCTCCAGTTCGCTTTGGGGCTTTCCATGTCATATCCAGTCATTTTTGGTATTGTATAGAAGTTAGTTATATGGTGGGGTGTGTCCCGACCTTAGTTAAACTCTGTGTATTGTCTAGAGGCTGTGTAGACCTAATGTACAGTCAAGGTGGTGTTTTGTTAATAGACGTGATGGCTCCAATGGCCAAGTATTGTACATACATATATATGTGTGCTCGAGCTTATACAGGCAATTATTTCCTTTTATATGCGACATGATGCTGTCCGAATTTTGGGTTGTCATAGAGGTATGCATGGGAAGTATAAGGTTATGAGCTGGTTCTCCCAGGCCTCCTCAATTACGGGTGTCAGTCCGCCCTAATAGGATTTGAGGCGTAACAATAGTGGTATTAGAGAAGTTCGTCCTAGTGAGTCTACAAAGTCGTGTCTACGTAGAGTCTTGTTTATCGATGTGTCGTGCACCACATCTATAAACAAGAGGCTATGGACATGTAGGAATTGTTTCTTTTTCTTCATGTCTTAGATTGTGCGATAGAGCCTATATTGTATATGAAGTTATAGTTGACCACTGAATCCGTTTGTTTGTCTTATTATAGTAATGATGCCGGTTACTAGAAGCAAGAAAATCGGTAAATAAGTAGATGTGGCTACCGGAGAGGGGACTAGTAAGCCACCCACTATACCAGCTAATCAAAGTCAGGCTCCAGCTGAGCATGCATCAGAAACTTCTTTCACTCCGGAAGAAATAAGGGGGAGGAGAACTATATCCCCAGAGCCACCTATTAATGCTGCTGATCAAGATCTTAGAAATGCAGTGCAACTTTTGACTCGTATAGTTGCTGGGCAAGCTCAAGGGCAAGCCATTCCTACCACGGGTCGTAGTGGTACATATAGGGCGCCTAGCGTTCGAACACAGGATTTTCTTAAGATGGATCCTCCCATTTTTACTGGA
>NW_025851864.1:0-2375 GCF_002878395.1 Capsicum annuum | reverse complement strand
CATTTGACTCGTATAGTTGCTGGGCAAGCTCAAGGGCAAGCCATTCCTACCACGGGTCGTAGTGGTACATATAGGGCGCCTAGCGTTCGAACACAGGATTTTCTTAAGATGGATCCTCCCATTTTTACTGGATCATATCTTAACGAGGACCCACAGGACTTTATTGATCAAATTCAAAGGGCCTTAGATGTTATGCATGTAACGGGTAGAGAGACAGTGGAGTTAACAGCGTATAGATTAAAAAGGGAGGCTATATATTGGTACGAGGACTGGAAACAATCTAGGGGTATTGATGCACCCCCAGCTACTTGGAAAGAGTTCAAAGAGACATTTCTTAATCATTATATTCCATTCGAGATTCGTCAGGCCCGTGCAGATCAGTTTTTAAATCTTCGTCAGGGGAATATGAGCGTGAGAGAGTACAGTCGCCGATTTAATTCCTTGTTGAGATATGCTCCTAATGTTGTAGCTACTATGGATGACAGAGTTCATCAATATGTGGATAAGCTGGATCCATATCTGGTTCGAAATTGTACTATTGCCGCTTTGAACAAATATATGGAAATAGCGAGGATCCAAGCTTTTGCACAAAAAATGGAAGATCAGAGGCAGAGGAGAAAAACACAGGAATTAGAAATAGGATATTCCAAGAGGGCCAGATCTACAGGGCAGTTCATGGCATCCCAAGGAGGGTTCAGACCACAGTTTTTTGCTAGACCACCTAGGCCATTATCTTCTTATTCTGCAGCTAGTGCCCCACCACAGTTCCAAGGGTCCAGAGGAAATCAATTTGGGCACAGAAGTGAGAGTCAGAGTTCGTGGACAGTGGGTTACCAAGGGCAAGGGAATATGAGCCAATCGAGACCTCCTCGAGAGTTATGCAATAAATATGAAAGGTATTATTTGGGCGAATGTCGGCTGGGGGCCAATGTTTGGTGCGGTATGTCGGGGCATATGATAAGAGAATTCCCACGAAGGGGCATAGGGGGTATGGCACGACCTATGGGGTCATTTGTTGCATCATCATCATCGATGCCTTATTCAGGAAGGGGTGCATAACCAATGGGTCATGTTAGAGGTGATAGAGGAGCCACGAGTTCTAGTGGGCTCAAAATTTTACGTATGCTCTAGCGGATCGACAGAATTTAGAGGCTTCCCCAGATATGGTTACGGGTATGTTGTCTATTTTTTCATTCGATGTATATGTCTTAATTGATCCCGGTTCTACATTATTTTATGTTACTCCATTGGTTGCTGGAAAGTTTGAAAGAATACCTGAACTGTTAGTTAAGCCATTTGAAGTGTCCACACCGGTTGGAGAATCTATTATAGCTAGAAGGGTTTACCAAAACTGCATAGTAACTGTTTGTGGTCGTTATACGATGGCTAATCTCGTGGAGTTAAAAATGGTAGATTTTGATGTTATAATGGGTATGGACTGGTTGGCATCTTGTTATGCTACAATTAATTGCTGCACGAAAAAGGTATATTTCCATTTTTCAAATGAATCAGTCCTTGAATGGAAAGGTGAAATTGGCGCGCCAAGAGGTAGATTTATTTCTTATTTTAAGGCAAGAAGAATGATTTCCAAGGGATACATATATCATTTAGTTAGAGTCAGGGATACAGAAGCGGAGCCACCAACTCTTCACGCAGTTCCGGTGGTAAATGAATTTTCTGATTTATTTTCTGAAGATCTTCCAGGTTTGCCTCCTGAATGAGAAGTATAGTTTGGTATTAATGTAATACCAAGCATCCAACCAATCTCCATTCCTCCGTATAGAATGGCCCCAGCAGAATTATGAGAATTGAAAGATTTGCTAGAGAAGGGATTCATAAGGCCTAGTATGTCCCCCTGGGGAGTACCAGTGTTATTTGTGTACAAAAAGGATGGCTCGCTGAGGATATGTATTGATTATCGGCAATTGAATAAAGTGAATATTAAGAATAAATATCCTCTCCCAAGAATTGATGATTTATTTGATCAGTTACAGGGCGCCAAGTGTTTTTCTAAGATTGATTTGAGGTCAGGTTACCACCAAGTGAGGGTCAAAGAGAAGGATATACCCAAGACAGCTTTCCGAACATGGTATGGTCATTATGAGTTTCTAGTTATGTTATTTGGGCTAACAAATGCACCCGCAGCTTTTATGGATTTGATAATAGGGTGTTTAAGCCATTCCTGGATGTATTTGTGATAGTTTTATAGATGATATTCTAGTTTATTCTAGATCAGAAGAGTACCATGCCAATCACTTACGACAGGCATTGCAGACTCTTTGTGATTGTAAGCTTTACGCAAAGTTCTCTAAATGTGAGTTTTGGTTAAAGTCGGTGGCATTTTTGGGTCATATTGTATCTAGTGAAGGGATAAA
>NW_025851863.1:1169-1750 GCF_002878395.1 Capsicum annuum | reverse complement strand
AAGTACTCGATTAATGTGAATTCATTAAATTTGTTGTTAGGGTCAAGCTTTCCCAAATAATAACATAATCTTGAATGTAGAATCGATTTTTTTCTTTAATTGTAAAATAATTTATCAAAATGAAAAGTGATAATGGAGAAAAGTGAAAAAAAATTAAAGGAAAGTGTTGTTCTTGGGTGGTGTTGTTAATGGAGAAAAGTAAAAAAAATTAAAGGAAAGTGTTGCTCTTGGGTGTTGTTGCTAATGGAGGAAAGTGAAATAAATTTGAGGTTGTTAATGGAGGTTTGAGTGTTGTTGTTGATGATAATTTGAAGAAGAAAGAAGAAAAAATTGTCCATTTTTCATTTTAATTTTAATTTTAATTTTATTTTTTTTAAAATTATTTTCTTATATTTTAAATATAATATTATTGAAATTAATTTTTTTAATAAATAAACGCGCCCCTTTTTTCACGAAAATGTCACGTCAGCTTTAGGGGTCAAATAAATACACTTTAAAGATGTTAAGGGGGGTGAATAAACAGAAATTAAGTTTAAGTGCTAAAGTGAGTTTGGAGGACAAGTTCAGGGGGAAAAAGATGT
>NW_025851863.1:0-1069 GCF_002878395.1 Capsicum annuum | reverse complement strand
TATATATATATATATATGTATGTATGTATGTATGTATGTATGTATGTATGTACATAGAGAAAAGACATTTTTCCCCTTGAACTTGTCCTCCAAACTCACTTAAGAACTTAAACTTAACTTCTATTTATTTACCCCCTTAACATCTTTAAAGTGTATTATTTTCATCCCTCAAAACTGAATACCACTCTCACAACGGAGAGTGCGTTACACTCGCCTATACATCAATGCCACATCAGAGCCACGTCATTGCCACGTTAGAAGTTCAATTTTTCTAAAAAAAAAAAATTAATCCCCCACACATTATCTTTATATATATTTTTCTTAAAAAAAAATATATATTTACTATATATATATATATATATATATGTATAATAAAAAAGTACCCCTACCCCCCATTTTCTTTCTTCTTCACAACCCCCGCACCCACCCCTCCCCCCCCCCCCCTCCCCTACAACGTAGCTCTCTCCTCCCCTTTCTATCTTCTTAAAATCACCCCACCTCTCCCCTCTCCTTCATTTTCTATCTTCTTCAAACTTAAATATATTACCAATAGCCATCAAGCAAACCCAACAAAATTAATTCAAAAAATAATTAAAAGTCCCTTCTGATTCTAACACAAATCCAACAAAACAAATAGCTCAAAATATACCATACAACAAAAACATGGAAAACAAAATCAAGATTGAATTTTTAAAACATAATTACAAGCCCTTTACGATTCCTTCATCAAACCACCAATTCAAGAAACAACAATGCAATAGCATCACCACATTCCAATTCAAAACTCTTCATTCCAAAATATTCCGACAAAACTCACCATAAAACGATTAAAACAACCCAAAAAAAATATGCACACCATTAACACCACCATCACCATTAACACTACCACCACCATTAACACTGCCGCTAATAACTTTTTTCTTCAATTTCAATTTTATTTCAAATTCATGAAGAAAACTTTTAATATTAGAAATTCAGTTTCATTCTTTTCTAATGATCTTAAGTCAAGGGATTTAGGCGGGGTGAAGGATTTGGTGATTGAAGAAGAAGAAATTGGGAGTTTGGAGGG
>NW_025851862.1:0-1300 GCF_002878395.1 Capsicum annuum | reverse complement strand
TTAATTTTTCTAAAAGCTTCTCTATTTTTAAATGGTCTTCGCATAATTAATTTAATATTTTCGTAGGTAAATTTTTTAACTTTAAATCTATCTCTAATTTTATTACTCTAACTCTAATTCTAATTCTATATCTATAAGTAATATATATCTCTTCCGTACTTTTTAAATTACTGTGCTCTGATACCATTTGTAGGGGGGTGCGCGGATTTTAATATATGATAATAGATTTGGTACATATTACCACAAATACCTAACTACTCTTATACATACTTAAGGAAATAAGTTAAATAAAAAAAAAAAAAAACTTTTTAATTTAAAAAAAAAAATAAAAAAAAAAAAAAAAAAAACACACATGGAAAACAAAGAAATTTCTTAATAAAAATATGCAAAAACTACTAATACTAAGACAAACAGCTACAAAACAATTTTAAAAATAGATCATTTAGATTATCTTAAAGTTTTAATATTATATATACTTAAAAACATAGAAATTATAGATATTAAGAAAATAATATTAGAAAAAGTAATAGACTACGAAATTGAAACTATAAATTACCTAGAACAATTATACGAAGAAATTTACCCAGAAGGATATTATTCAGATTAAGATATGTTAGAATATATTAGACAAACTAGAGAAAATCAAGAAAATTTAAATAACGAAATTAATTATAGAAACCAAATTAGACAAATAATGAAAGACCTAAAAGAAAAATTAATATGGATAGAAAAAACCTTAGAAAATTTAGATAAAAGTACATGTGATAGCCTACATAATTTAAAAAACTCACTACGAGAAGAACAACTCAAAATAATAAATAACATTGAAAATCTAGAATTAGATATATATTATAGCACAGATAGAATAAATTATTATACAAGAATTTGTAACTCTGTAATTACTACAGGATAAAATAATTAATGAACATATCTTACGACAAAAGTAAATTATTAAAAGATAACACCCACGCACTAAATAAAAATAGATTCACTACAAATAATATGTACCAAATCTATTATCATATATTAGAATCCGCGCACCCCCCTACAAATATATTAGAATCCGCGCACCCCCCTACAAATGGTATCAGAGCACAGTAATTTAAAAAGTACGGAAGAGATATATATTAGTTATAGATATAGAATTAGAATTAGAGTTAGAGTAATAAAATTAGAGATAGATTTAAAGTTAAAAAATTTACCTACGAAAATATTAAATTAATTATGCGAAGACCATTTAAAAATAGAGAAGCTTTTAGAAAAATTAAAAAATCATTAATTAGTAATTATTCAGAATATA
>NW_025851861.1:2907-3452 GCF_002878395.1 Capsicum annuum | reverse complement strand
CATAATTTGTAGTTTGAAAGTCCTTGAGCTAATTAAGTCTTGCCTCTAAGGCAAGAGTTATAGAACATCTCATAAATGTAAACATAACATGGTAATGTCAACTTTTGCCCGTGGGGCATAATTTATAGTTTGAAAGTCCTTGAGCTAAGTTTTGCCTCTAAGGCAATAGTTGTAGAACATTTCATAAATGAAAACATAACGTGGTAGAGTCAACTCTTGCCCGTGGGGCATGATTTGTTGTTTGAAAGTCCTTGAGCTAATTAAGTCTTGTCTCTAAGGCAAGAGTTGTAGAACATCTCATAAATGAAGACATGATGTAGTAGTGTCAACTCTTACCTGTGGGGCATAATTTGTAGTTTGAAAGTCTTTGAGCTAAGTCTTGCCTCTAAGGCAACAGTTGTAGAATATCTCATAAATAAAAACATAATGTGGTAAAGTAAACTCTTGCCCGTGGGGCATGATTTGTTGTTTGAAAGTCCTTGAGCTAAGTCTTGCCTCTAAGGCAATAGTTGTAGAACATCTCATAAATGAAAACATAACGAGGT
>NW_025851861.1:0-2807 GCF_002878395.1 Capsicum annuum | reverse complement strand
TTGTTTGAAAGTCCTTGAGCTAAGTCTTGCCTCTAAGACAATAGTTGTAGAACATCCCATAAATCAAAATACAATGTGGCAGTATCGACTCTTGCCCATGAAACATAACTTGTTGTTTGAAAGTCCTTGAGATAAATCTTGCCTCTAAGGCAATAATCGTAGAACATCTCATAAATGAAAACATAACGTGGTAGAGTTAACTCTTGCCCGTGAAGTATAATTTGTTGTTTGAAAGTCCCTGAGCTAAGCCTTTCCTCTAAGATAAGAGTTATAAAACATCTCATAAATCAAAATACAATGTGGTAGTGTCAACTCTTGCCCATGAAACATAACTTGTTGTTTGAAAGTCATAAGACTTGCCTCTACAATGTAGTAATGTCAACTCTTTCCTATGAAACGTAGCTTATTGTTCGAAAGTCATAAGGCTTACTTTTATAATGTGATAGTGTCAACTCTTGCTCATGAGATGTAACTTGATTTGAAGAAATCGAAGAAAGGAACAAAATAATAAAATTGCGGAAAAAAGAAGAAAATGAAGAAAAATATTTAAAAAAAACATAAAAATCAAAGAAAATATAGAAGCTAAGAGAGAAAAGGAAAAAATAAAGGTTGATTAAAAATGAAAAATTAAATAAAAATAAAGGACGAGAAAAATTTAAAAAGAAAAAAAAAAAATTTTTTTTTAATAAAAGTAGACATTGAATGGTGTAAAGAAAAAAAAAGTAAGGGTTGAGAAAAATTAAAAAGAATAAAAAAAAAGAAGAAGAAAGAAAAAATGAAAAGAAAAATAATATAAAATAAAAAGGAAAAAAAAAAGGTTAGTGGAAAAATGAAAAAAAAAAAGTAATGGTTGAGAAAATTAAAAATAAAAAGAGAAAAGAAAAAAATAAAAATCAAAGTAAAATTAAAAAAGAAAAAAATTAAAAGATGAAAGATATAAATATGTAGTTGTTATGCATTATGAGGATCATTTATGTAATTTACTTCATTGATTAGGGGCAATTTTGTCTAAAAAATATTAGTTAATAGGTAAGGCTATTTTGAAAAAACTTTTTTATTTGGGGCTAAAATTTGAAACTTTTTCATTTATAAGATGTTCTATAACTATTTTCTTAGAGGCAAAACTTGGCTCAAGGACTTTCAAACTACAAATTATGTCCCATGGGCAAGAGTTGACACTACCACGTTATATCTTCATTTATGAGATGTTCTACAACTATTGTCTTAGACGCAAAACTTGGCTCAAGGACTTTCAAACTATAAATTATGCCACACGGGCAAGAGTTGACACTACCATGCTATGTCTTCATTTATGAGATGTTCTACAACTCTTGCCTTAGAGGCAAGGCTTAATTAGCTCAAGGACTTTCAAACTACAAATTATGCCCCATGGGCAAGAGTTGAGTCCACCACGTTATGTTTTCATTTATGAGATGTTCTACAACTCTTGCCTTAGAGGCAAAACTTAATTAGCTCAAGGACTTTCAAACTACACATTATGCCCCACGAGCAAGAGTTGACTCTACCACGTTATGTTTTCATTTATGAGATGTTCTACAACTATTGCCTTAGAGGCAAAACTTAGATCGAGGACTTTCAAATTACAAATTATGCCCCACGGGCAAGAGTTGATACTACCATGTTATGTTTTCATTTATGAGATGTTCTACAACTCTTGCCTTAGAGGCAAAACTTAATTAGCTCAAAGACTTTCAAACTACACATTATGCCCCACGAGCAAGAGTTGACTCTACCACGTTATGTTTTCATTTATGAGATGTTCTACAACTATTGCCTTAGAGGCAAGACTTGGCTCAAGGACTTTCAAACTACAAATTATGCCCTATGGGCAAGAGTTGACTCTACCACGTTATGTTTTCATTTATGAGATGCTCTACAACTATTGTCTTAGAGGCAAGACTTAGTTCAAGGACTTTCAAACTACAAATTATGCCCCACGGGCAAGAGTTGATACTATCACGTTATGTCTTCATTTATGGGATATTCTACAACTCTTACCTTAGAGCCAAGACTTAGCTCAAGGACTTTCAAATAATAAATTATTCCCCACAGGCAAGAGTTGACACTACCACATTATGCCTTTATTATGAGATATTCTACAATTCTCGCCTAAGAGACACGACTTATCTCAAGAATTTTCAAAGAACTTTGTAACAACAATTTATGCCCCTAAATTTGCTTTGATGTCAAAAAAAAGAAGATATCTTTGCGGATTATTCAATTTTTTATTTATTAGCAAAATATAATAAAAGTTGAGAAAAAAAGATCAAACAAAATAGCGAAATAAAAAAAATTGAGAAAAAAAATAGGAAAGAAAAAAACAAAGATAAAGAAAAAAGCAAAGAGTTAAAAAAATTGAGAAAAATAAAATGAGAGAAAAAATAAAAATAAAGTTTGAGAAAAAAGAGAAAAAAAAAAGAGAACAGAAAAAAAAAAAAAAACGATCAAACAAAATAGAGAAATAAAAAAAAGAGTGAGAAAAAAAGACAAGAAAAAAATAAAGATTAAGAAAAAAGCGAAGAATTAAAAAAATGAGAAAATAAAAAAGAAGAGGAAAAAATAAAAATAAAGTTTGAGAAAAATGAGGGGAAAAAAAGAGAACTGATAAAAACCAAAAATAAAAGAAAAATAAAGGTTAAAGACAAATGAATTAAAAAAAGAAAAAAATAAATAGATAATGCTTGAGGAAAAATAAAGGTTGAAATAAATGAATTAAAACATGAAAATAAAATTAAAGGAAAAAATAAAAAGTGAAAATAATAAAAAATAGAATAATAAAATTAAAA
>NW_025851860.1:536-1286 GCF_002878395.1 Capsicum annuum | reverse complement strand
CTTCAAAACTGTCTAATCTCGAATTAGGCTGCACCTTTCACTCAAATTAAATCGTCCTTCTTGATCTTTGTTCTGTCATGATAAACTTTGTCTGACTAAAGTCATTCCTTCTAGGATTTTCTCAATTGCCCTCTCTGATTTCGATTGTCTCGTTCATCATTGTCTTATGGCGCCCCTGAGGGTTTTCACCAATAAGTTTTTTTTTTTTTCGGATATCTATATATACAACACACAAGGCTTGACATTCTCAAAAATTGATCGGCAGGTCTTTGATGGACAAAGAAAAAAGGATTTTTGAGATAGGTTAAACTTGAGAGCCATATAAAAGTGACAATAGGATTTTTTTTTTTTGCGGACCGAACACCAAGATAGGGCTGCCTACGTATCCATTTAGGAATCAGGTCGAACGTAGTTCAATGCTAACGCATTTTTTTTTAATTTTTTTTTTGTATTATTTTTTTTTCTTTTGACTCCAAAGAGGGTAAGTAAGGAAAGGTAAATAAGGCTCGAAGGGCTGACGAGGGATTAATGACATTTAGTAGAATGACGGCCTTTTGTCATCTCAACTTGAGAATGTTAAGCACAAGTGTGTCAAATATAATATCTTTTGACTGAATCGGCATTGATAGCTTTTTCTGTCGTTTTTTCATCCAGATCTGTAAGTTGCAAAGCCCCATTTGATAATACTTGTCTGACTATGTATGGACCTTGCCAGTTTGGAGCAAACTTTCCTTTAGCCTCTTCTTGGTG
>NW_025851860.1:0-436 GCF_002878395.1 Capsicum annuum | reverse complement strand
CTTCAAAACTGTCTAATCTCGAATTAGGCTGCACCTTTCACTCAAATTAAATCGTCCTTCTTGATCTTTGTTCTGTCATGATAAACTTTGTCTGACTAAAGTCATTCCTTCTAGGATTTTCTCAATTGCCCTCTCTGATTTCGATTGTCTCGTTCATCATTGTCTTATGGCGCCCCTGAGGGTTTTCACCAATAAGTTTTTTTTTTTTTCGGATATCTATATATACAACACACAAGGCTTGACATTCTCAAAAATTGATCGGCAGGTCTTTGATGGACAAAGAAAAAAGGATTTTTGAGATAGGTTAAACTTGAGAGCCATATAAAAGTGACAATAGGATTTTTTTTTTTTGCGGACCGAACACCAAGATAGGGCTGCCTACGTATCCATTTAGGAATCAGGTCGAACGTAGTTCAATGCTAACGCATTTTTTTTT
>NW_025851859.1:6913-9845 GCF_002878395.1 Capsicum annuum | reverse complement strand
ACGGTTATAAATTGTGTTTATCATTTATTTCCTTATTATTTATTTACGAATCATTTTTCATATTAAATAATCGTAAAGTCATGTTTTCACCCTCTCAATAACAATAACCCTTTTTTTATTAATAACCATCTGTTGCAATATATGGTCGATTTGTCGCATCAGATTAACCTCTGTTGCCACAAATGCTCAATCCCTACCACCTACCATCAACATGTTAAGAATAAGGAATAAATAGAATGATAATTAAATACTACATAAGAATTAAAAATTCAAAGTCGACCACTAAACATAGATTTTTGAATCCCTTGGGTAGATCCGATTTACAATAAGAGAAAAATAATACATACACTAAAATAAAAACATAACCTAATTATTATTACTACTATTATTATTATCATTACTATTATTATTATTAATACTACTATTATTCTTGTCAACCGGACAATTTTTATCCGGCAGCAGCAGAGCCCTCCTCAGCCTTGCTCTGAAATCGGCCAAATTCTCTATAGTTCATCAAATTGCCTTTGAAGTTCCCATAAGGACTCAATATAAATCTTCTTGTACGAATATGGATCAGCCATATTTGTATTGTAAGTATAGTAGAATGAATGAATGAGTAAGGAGGGACCTATTTATAAATAATTGAATTGAAAGGGGTTAGTCAAACAAAAAGCCACGTTGTTCATATCCCTTGATTAAATAAAACTGGTGACTTTTTGAATATAGAAATTAAAAAATAGATCTAAATACAATATTTTATCTTTTATTATATTTTGGAAAGAAAAGAAAATTGCTTTAGAATAAATCTAACAGATGGGTAATCTGTTGCAAAATATATTCCATCTGTCAGATAACTTATAACATATTGATAATCTATTGCAACAGATGTATATATCTATTTGCTTTTCCAACAGATATGTCATATATTACAACAGATTGATCATCTATCATAACAGATGTCTATAATTATTTCACAATTTAAACAGATGTGGCATCTGTTGCAACTTGCTAGTCATCTGTTTATTCAATTTAACCCATAGATGGGCTAGGAATAATAAGGTACATGCAAATAGATAGATCTACTGTCATCTGTGGGAGTTAAGTATTACTGATAAGGTCATCGAGACAATATACATAAAGTACAATGTTTTTGTGAATGCAGTTTTTAACCGATTAGGCACTGATCATTTAAACAAGATCCTACATTGTACAGTTAAGTCTGATGGGTTCGAATTAATAAGGCTGAGGGCCCCATGAAGATGGTGCAGATACCCTATTATGAATTACTGACGGTTGTTGCTCGTATTTATCTATGTCAAGTTTTGAGAAAGGATCAATATTTGGTGTTATTGCAGAGATCCAATAGCGATTGGACTTAAATTTAAGTGTGCATTAGACTATGAGAAGGCTTTCGAAGCCTCGCACTACGTCAAATAAGAACGAAAAACCAATAAAAATTCCCCTAGCCCAAATTTATATAGAAGGGTTGATCGAGAAGATGATTATACGCCAAAAGGAGCCAAAGGAGAATGCCTACAAGGGAAAGGGGAGTTAATGAAAGACTATATCATCTGAGAGCTAATTGAAGAAGAGACATAGGGTAGAAAGTAACTTCTAGCAAATCTGGATAATGAAATTGTCTTAAAATGTGAGAAATCTAAATCAAGTGCAAATATGAATGTGCATCTGATAATGTAAATTCGTTTGTTGTCTCTCTAAAAGAAAAAAATACAAATGGACACTTTGATAGGGAACTGCAACTAGGTAGCATGGTCGGGATTATCACCTATATAGAAAATAGCAGAAGACCAAGAAAGCAACCTTACGAGCATCGAGGGTTGAAATTATGTACAGTGAGTCTAGAAAACTTGCACCAATAGCAACAATAGTTAAAGTAAGGAATCTAAGTGAAGGGGGCAATTTTTGAATTTTAAATTGCACCCTATGCCTTCTTGTCTGTGGTTTTGATCAGGTCCACTGCTGTTGACCTGATCGGAACCATAAACGAGATAGAAAGACAAATTAAGTGTCATACTTCCTTAGCAATATGGATTAATTGATTGTGTTTTCTTACCTTAGCATGCTTTCAACATTTCTTGGAGAAGATCAGAGGCTTGTTATAGTATGTGAATTTCGATAATTTTCAAGCTTGCCTTTAGTTTGCCGATTCGACCTTCAAGTTTATCGTTGCCGTCTTTGAAGTTGGTAGAGAGTCGTTCCTGATCTGTTGTGAGCTCGATCAGGAACAGTTTCTCCTTTGAAGTTGTGGCATTGAAGAAAGCCTTCAGAACACTTTTTTCAGAAGCCTTAAAGGATACATGGAGGGTCGCTGTATTTGTTTTAGGTCAAAATATATTGATGCACATTGAAGATGTGGTCCCAACAGTAGAATAGCTCACTTTTATCGAGCGTTTCTCAATGCATCTTGCTCAACCAACCTTCAAGAGATTTGATAAATTAATAAGCACGAAGTTACGTAATATTTGATCTAAACCAACTTTACCAACCCTATCAAACATTACGTAACTTCAGTCTCATTACCCTATCAAAAAGCTTTTCCCAAGTTAGTGGACAAATCAAATGACCTCAATCTCTCAGCCTTTCTGCTGATCGCGCTTATCCAATATAGATGACAAGATATCCGGCATGTAAAAGTTTACACCGTCACCAGAAATGCTTGCCATAGCAAAAGTGGAATTATCAACTCCTCTATCTTGCATAAGTATCCAAAAAAGAAAATTTTCAACTCTTCTGTCTTGCATGATTGAGCAATGTACAAGGGCTATAGAAGAACAACATGAGCTAAAAAAGGTGAGAAGATAGAAAAGGAAGAAATATGAAGGGAAAACTAAATGCTAGATTTAGTTGATCTTTGTTTGGTTTGTTAAACAAATAAAATGCAAATGCAAATGAAAATATTTCTTCCTTTTCT
>NW_025851859.1:0-6813 GCF_002878395.1 Capsicum annuum | reverse complement strand
AGAAAAGGAAGAAATATTTTCATTTGCATTTGCATTTTATTTGTTTAACAAACCAAACAAAGATCAACTAAATCTAGGATTCAGTTTGCCCTTCATATTTCTCCCCTTTCTATCTTCTTACCTTTTTTTAGCTCATGTTGTTCTTTTGTTGCCCTTGTACATTGCTGAATAGTGCACGATAGAGAAGTTGAAATATTTCCTTTTCAGATACTTGTGCAAGACAGAGGAGTTGATAATGCTACTTTTGCTATGGCAAGTATTTCTGGTGATGGTGTAGACTTTTTCATACCAGATATATTGTCATCTATATTGGAGAAGAGTGATCAGTAGAAAGGATGAGAGATTGAGCTCGTTTGATTTGTCCACTAACTCAGGCAAAGCTTTTTGATAGGGTAATGAGCCTGAAGTTACGTAACGTTTGATAGGGTTGTAGAGTCAGTTTAGATCAAATATTATGTAACTTCTTGCTTATTAATTTATCAAATCTCTTGAAGGTTGGTTGAGCAAGATGTATTGAGTAACACTCAATAAAAGTGAGCTATTCAATTGTTGGGACCACATCTTTAATGTACATCAATATATTTTGACCTAAAATAAATACAATGACCCTCCATGTATCCTTTAAGGCTTCTGAAGAAAGTGTTCTGAAGACCTTCTTCAATGCCACAACTTCAAAGGAGAAATTGTTCCTGATCGAGCTCACAAGAGATCAGGAACTCTATACCAACTTCAAAGATGGCAACAATAAACTTAAAGACCGAATCGGAAAGCTAAAGGCAAGCTTGAAAATTATCAAAATTCACATACTACAGTAAGCCTCTGATCTTCTCCAAGGAATGTTGAAATCATGCTAAGGCAAGAAAACACAATCAATTAATCCATATTGCTAAGGAAGTAATGAAACTCAATCTGTCTTTCAATATCGTTTATGGTTTTGATCAGGTCAACAGCAGTGGGCCTAATCGTAACCACAAACAAGAAGGCATAGGGTGCAATTTAAAATTCAGAAATTGCCGTCTTCGCTTAGATTCTTTACTTTAACTGCAGTTGCTATTAGTGTAAGTTTTCTATACTCACTGTACATAATTTCAACCCTTGATGACTGTAAGGCTGCTTTCTTGGTCTTCTGCTTTTATGTAGAATATAGGTTATAATCCTAACAATGCTAGCAACTCCCTAGACAAATGACCATCTGCATATTTTTCTCTTAGAGAAACAACAAACGGATTTTTCATTACCAGATACAATTTCATATTTGCACTTGATATAGATTTCTCTTGTTTTAAGATAATTTCATTGGCCAGATTCGCTAGAAGTTACTTTCTACCCTATGTATACTCTTTAATTAGCTCTCAAATGATAATTAGCTCTCAAATGATATAGTCTTTCATCAACCACCCATTTTCCCTCAAAGGCATTCTCCTACCTCATCTTTGGTATTTAATCATTACCCCGAGCAATCCAACCATATAAATTTGGGCTAGGGCAATAACTATATTGTTTTTTTTATTCTTGTTTGATGCAGTGCTAGGCTTTGAAGGCCTTCTCAGAGTCCAATGCACCCTAAAAGTTAGTCCAATCGCTATTAAATCTCTTTATAATGACGCCAAAACTAGATCACTTCACAATGCTTGACATATAAACATGAGCAACAACCGATATTAAATCTTAATAGGGTATCAAAACCATATTCATAGTCCCTCAGCCTTATCAATTTGGACCTTCCAATCTTAACTGTAAAAATACAGGTATCTTGTTTGAATGATTAATGACTAATCGGTAAAAATAGCATTCACAAAATCAGTGTACTCTATGTGTGTTTCCACGATAACATTATCAGTAATACATACCTCCCACATATGAAGTGGTTCCATATGCATGCAGCTTATTCCTTTGAACCCATCTTTACTGCAGCCTCTTATGTTAGTCGAAAAAAAGTTGATCAACTTTCCGTTTCTTATATCTACAAAAAAGAGGAAAAAATAATGTCAAAGAAAGTATGTTATCCATCTGTTACAACAGATGTAGAGTCTGTTGCAATAGACGTGAAGTCTGTTATAATAGATGTAGAGTCTGATGTATCATATGTAAAGTCTGTTGCAAAAAATGTGGAGTTTATTGAAACAAAGTGGAGTCTATTGCAATAGATGTGGAGTCTGTTGCAACAGATGTGGAATCTGTTGTAACAAATGTGGAGTCTATTGGAATACATCAAACCAGCCTTGTTGGTGGTTTGATTTGTTTCAACAGTTACTCTTTCTATTGCAACATCAACAACGATATAAACTGTAAAGAAACAACAAATAAAAAACATCAACAACAAAGAAAAAAACAACAACATTTGTTCCAACACCATCAACAACATCATCAACAACAAAGAAGGAATATCCTTTGTTCCAACACCATCAACAACACCACACCACAAGTTTAAACAATGACAACCCCACCAACAACATCAATAATAACATCAACAATAAAGAAATAAAAAATGATACTGCCAATAAGGCTTTTAAACTTCTCCCAACAGATAATTTTTTTTGTATATTGTAATAAAAATTCTCGATTCGTTTGTTCAACACTTAGAAGTTCCTTCAAATTTTTTAAATAAATATGATATGGGTAAATGATAATTAAATAAAAAATAAATATAAATAACTTGCAAAGAAGAAGAAGAGAATGAAAAAACAATAGTGAACCATACCTTAATGTCAAAAGGGGATCAAAACAACAATTTCAGTAGAGGAAAGATATGGATCGGTTTAGATCCGAAAGAATCTTTATGAGAAAGAGAAGAGAAAAGAGAGAAAAAAGGTTGTGATAACCCTGAAGAAGAGAGAAAGAAAATGATGAGAGATGAATAAAATAAATTTAGGGTTGAAGCTGAAGGAGAGATGAGATAATTCTAGATGTATTATGTACGTAGATGTGGGTTTCAATATTCATTAATTACTATAATTAATATTCATTAATAATTTAAGGGGCACGAGGGAGACTAGTGACATTGAAAAGATAATATAAGACTACTCAATAAACTCATTTTTGAGTTATCTAAGAAATATTATTTACTGCATTTTGTAGTATTACTTTATGTATTCAGATAGAAACTTGCTTTAAAATTAAAGAAAAAAAGATTTTCAAACAGATATGTCATATGTTGCAACAGATAGAAATATCTATTTAAAAATCCCAACAGCATAGTCATTAGTTATAACAGATACAAATATCTATTTAAAAATCCCAATAGCTCAGTCATTGTGACACCAGATGCTAATGTCTATTTGATAATTAAATCAGATATGTCATCTATTACAATAGATATTAATATCTATTTAAATATCCCAATGGCTCAGTTATCTGTGACAACAGGTGCAAATGTCTATTTGATAATTAAATTAAATATGTCATTTGTTACAATAGATATCAATATTGATTTGAAAATTTCCAACAGCTCAGTCACCTTTCACAACATATATAAATATCTATTTGATAATTAAATCAAATATGTCATCTGTTGCAACAAATATGAATATCTATTAGAAAATTTCAACAGCTTAGTCGTTTATTCCAACAGATTTTATTGCAATTGATTTAGGTGGAACTAGGAATGAATGAATGAGTTCATAGGGTCAACTACAACTTCAATTAACTCTTTGTAATTGGATGGTGTTGGTATTGTGTTCATCCCGAGTCGATTCGTCAATCGATCACTCTGAGTTGAAAAAATTCTCATTAACTTAATGTTAAGCTAGTACCTAAATCGATTTAGTTGGAACTAGGGACGAATGAGTTCTCATTAACTTAATGTTAAGATAGGACCTTAATTGATTTAGGTGGAACTATAGATGAATGAATTTATATGGTTAACAATAACTTTAATTGAGTATTTGTAATTGCATGGTGTTGGCATTGCATTCATCCCGACCCGAGTCATCGATCGATCACTCTGAGTTGAAATGAGTTCTCATTAACTTAATGTTAAGATAGTACCTAAATTGATTTAGGTGGAACTAGGGATGAATGAGCTCATAGGGTCAACAACAACTTCAATTGAGTCTTTGTAATTACATGGTGTTGGTATTGCATTCATTTTGACCCGAGTCGTCGATCGATCATTTTGAGTTGAAATGAGTTCTCATTAACTTAATATAAAGATAGTACCTAAATTTATTTAGATAGAACTAGGGATGAATGAGCTCATAGGGCTACAACTTTAATTGAGTCGTTGCAATTTCATGGTGTTGGTATTGCGTTCATCCCAACCCAAGACATCGATCGATCACTTTTAGTTAAAATGAGTTCTCATTAACTTAATGTTAAGATAAAACCTTAATTGATTTAGGTTTAACTAGGGATGAATGAGTTCATAGGATCAACAATAATTTTAATTGAGTCATTGCAATTGCATGGTGTTGGTATTGCGTTCATCCCGACCTGAGTTATCGATCGATCACTCTGAGTTGAAATAAGTTCTCATTAACTTAATGTTAAGATAGTACCTAAATTGATTTAGGTGGAAATAGGGATAAATGAGTTCATAGGGTCAATAACAACTTCAATTGAGTCATTGCAATTACATGGTATTGGTATTACGTTCATCCCAACCCAAGTCGTTAATCGATCACTCTGAGTTGAAATGAGTTCTCATAAGCTTAATGTTAAGATTAATAGTATCTAAATTAATTTAGGTGGAACTAGGGATAAATGAGCTCATAGGATCAACTACAACTTCAATTGAGTCATTGCAATTGCATGGTGTTGGTATTGCGTTCATCCTAACCCGGGTTGTTGATCGATCACTCTGAGTTGAAATAGGTTCTCATTAACTTAATTTTTTAAAAACTATATCTTTTGAAATTTTAAAAATTAATTAAGATCAATTTAGACCAAATTAACAATTTCAAAACTTGTCATTCTTTTCCAAAATTACAAATCAACCCATACAAATCATCCATTTGCGGGAAAAACTTTTCCTCATTTCAAATCTCAAGTTCTCGCTCCTCTTTCTCTCTTTCTCTCTCTCTCTCTCAATAATATAGATAATAACTACTCAACATATTGCTCAACTCTTCAAAATATATTGATTTTCTTTCCATTTTCGACCACATAATTGTTATTTTCGACTTCATTCTCACTTGTATCTGTCGTATTCTCTGTCTTCGTAGGTAACATAGTTTGAGAAGAATTCTACAATTTTTATTTATTCTAAAAACTAGGCTTTTTGAGTTAATGATGAAAAAGAAGACTTTTAATTGTATTATCTTCGAGAATGGGTTAACAATTTTGTGTTTTGATGCTAAAAAAGTAGGAAGAACCCGAGAAACCCCTAGTTTTTATCTCAATATTTTGTTGACTATTATAGTATTGTTGGATGGTGTATGTGGTATTGTTGGTGGATGTTGTTGGTGGTGTCGGTATTTGTATTTTTAGTGGTGGTGTCAGTGGTCTTGGCGTTGGTATTGGTGGCATTGGTGGTGGTATTGGTGGTGGCATTGGTTGTGGTATTGGTGGTCCATCTATTGCAACAGGTGGAAGATCTGTTGGGAGATATTAAATTGGTCTTCAAACAGATTCCCCATCTGTTCCAACTGATGAGTTATCCATTGGAGTATTTTTTTGTAATATGGTCTTCAAACAGATTCCCCATCTGTTCCAACAAATTCTCCTTTTTCATTATTTTTCTTTTTGAATTTTTTATATTTTTTTTCTTCAATTCTTTCTTTATGTTTTTTCTCTCTTCTATCTCTAACTTCTACCTCTGTTTCTATTTTTTTTTTCTATTTTTGGTTTCCTTTTTTTTATGATAACGAAAATACCATAAGCGCATATTGATTTATATTCGCCCAACTATTTTAGTCTCAAGAAAATACAATTAATTCATATATATTTTTTTGGTTTTTCATCCGGTGTTCGGTGCCTGCATTGAAGGCCCGACTAATCCGGATCGAGTGTTGCAGGGCCCATTAAGGTGATAGTGCTCCCAACAGAGTTTTATCCATAACCAGGGTCGTACCCTCGACCTCTGGTTAAGGGTGGAGCAGCCCGCCCCATCCACTGCACCACAACCCATGTTGCTTTTGATTCATATACTTATTTGTATATAAATACAAATGATAAATTGCATATATTGACAACTAAACTATTTAAATACAAACAATAAATTTATTTGAAATATATAGTATGATAAAAATAAATGTAAAGTAAAAAAATATAAAATGCAATGACAAAAAAATATGAGAAAAAGAATATAAAAAAATAAGAAAAATGACGAATCAAGAATGAAAAAGGGGGAAACGGAAAAAAAAAAAAAAGAATGCAAAGAAATAAAATTGAAAAAGAAAAAAATGATGAAAAGGAAGAAAGAAAAAAAGTGTAAGAAACGAGTAAAAAATAAGTGAAGAAAATGAAAAAGAAAAAAAAGTAAAGTAAAGGAAAAAAGAAAGAAAAAAATAGTACATTAAAGGAAAAAAGAAAGAACAAACAAAAAAAAAACAGAAAGAGAGAGAAATAAAAGATACAAAAATAATAATAATAAAGGAGTGAGACTATGGATTATATCTAATTGATAAGAGATGTTATTAATTATATAGGCTAAATGGGATAATTATAAGGTTATATTTATTAACCCATGTAGGTCTCAAGCGAATACGAATGATGAAATAAGAATGAGAAAGGGGAAAGCAGAAAAAAAAAGAATACAAAGAACAAGAAATAAAAATAAAAAAATAGATGAAAAAATGAGAAAGAAAATTTTTTTATAAGGAATGATTAAAAAAAATTTAAAAATGAAAAAGAAAAAAATTAAATTAAAGGAAA
>NW_025851858.1:0-3284 GCF_002878395.1 Capsicum annuum | reverse complement strand
AAGGGCCTCACATATGGCCAAGAATGTGAACGAGGGTTGGAGTTGTTGCAACTCATGTGCTTGGCTTCGTGTGAAAGGTCTCGAGCTAGGAATTCCCGTATCATCCTCTCCATCTTGAAGGGAATTTGTCCACAAATTCGGATCATTGCCATCCTCCACCGTTTCCACCCGAGAGAGATCACACACGTTGAAAGTGTTGTGCACTTGATATTCCGGGGGTAGATCAATCTTGTAGGAATTGTCGTTGATCTTTTCTAATACTTGGAACGGGCTATCACCCCGTAGCATGAACTTAGCATTCCTTTGAGACGGGAATCTATCCTTCCTTGGGTGCACCCACACCCAATCTCCCGGTTTAAGAATGAGCTTTCTTCTTCCTTTGTTGGCTCGCCTCGCAATTTCTCATGTAGCTTTTTCATAGCCTCGGCCCGTTTGCTTCCATCTAAGCTTATCACAAGATCACTTGGCAAAGGGGTTAAATCCAAAGGGGTGAGGGGGTTGATGCCGTATACACACTCAGAAGGGTGTCATCCCCGTGCTCGAGTGTATAGCATGATTGTAAGCAAACTCAATCAACGGTAAGTGCTCCTCCCAAGAAGTCATTTTTCTTTAACCATTGACCGTAGCATAGACCTAAGGTCCTATTTACTACTTTCGTTTGGCCATCGGTTTGTGGGTGGCATGAAGTCGAAAACAACTTAGTACCGAGTCTACCCTACATGGACTTTCAAAAGTGGCTTAGGAATTTAGAGTCCCTATCACTCACTATGGTCCTCGGAACACCATGAAGTTTTACAACATTATCTACGCTAGGCGCATCATCACATTTAGAACAAGGAATAAAGTGAGCCATCTTGGAAAATCGATCTACCACGACAAAAATACTATCACGCCCCCTTCTAGTCCTCGGCAATCCCAACATGAAGTCCATTGACATGTCAAGCCAAGGACGCAAAGGGGTGGACAATGGGGTGTACAACCCGTGGGGTTGGAGCCGTGACTTGGGTCCTTTGCACTCAACACATTGGCCGCAAATTCGAGCCACATCCTTGTGCATTTTAGGCCAATAAAATTGTTCTTCCAAAATTTCGAGGGTCTTCTCGACCCCAAAATAGCCCATTAGACCGCCATTGTGTGCTTCCCTCACGAATAATTCTCTCCACGAACTTGAGGGAACACACAATCGTCTACCTTTAAACAAGTATCCATTAAATTTGGTAGAGGGATGGGAATCCCTATCCATAACCCACCTATCCCTTTCCAACTCTTCACTTTCCTATAGATAGGAGCGAAGTGAGAGTCCTCGGGATATAAAGACTTGAGGCTTTCAAACCCCATCAACTTAGACGACAAAGTAGACACAAGCACATGTTTTCGGGACTAAGCATCGGCAATCACATTGTCTTTACCTTTCTTGTATTGAATAACATAAGGGAAAGTTTCAAGAAATTCAATCCATTTGTCATGCCGCCGGTTAAGCTTGTTTTGTGCCCGTAGATGCTTCAAGGATTCATGATCCGTTCGGATCACGAATTCTTTAGGCCACAAATAATGTTGCCAAGTGGCCAAGGCTCTAATCAAGGCATACAACTCTAAATCGTACGTAGAGTAGTTTAGAGTTGCTCCCTTGAGCTTTTCGCTCAAGTAGGCAATAGGCTTCAATTCTTGCATTAAAACTGCGCCTATGCCGACTTTGCTTGCATCACATTCGACTTCAAAAATCTTGTCAAAATTCGGCAATTGTAGCAAAGGGGCCGAGATGAGCATAGCTTTCAAGTCCTCGAAGGCCTTAGTTTGTTCATCTCCCCACTTGAAAGGCCGATCCTTTTTAATCACTTCGGTCAAGGGGGCGGCAATGGTGCTAAATCCTTTGACAAAACGTCTATAAAAACTAGCCAACCCATGGAAGCTTCTCACTTCACCTACGGTTTTGGGAGTTGCCAATTTTTAATGGCGTCAATCTTAGATTCATCCACTTCGACCCCTCTTGAGCTCACCACAAACCCAAGAAATACAACTTCATGGACACCAAAAGAACACTTTTCTAGATTAGCATATAACTTCTCCTTTCGGAGGGCATCAAACACACATTGTAAATGCTTTACATGCTCATCTAAGGACTTACTATACACCAATACATCATCAAAATAAACAACAACAAACTTTTCGATAAATGGCTTCATCACATGATTCATTAGCCTCATGAAAGTACTTGGAGCGTTTGTTAAGCCGAATGGCATAACCATCCATTCATAGAGACCGAATTTGGTCTTGAAGGCGGTTTTCCATTTATCATCCGGTTGCATACGAATTTGGTGATAGCCACTCCTCAAATCAATTTTAGAAAACAAACACGAACCACTCAATTCATCAGCATATCATCTAACCTAGGAATAGGGTGACGATATTTTACCGTTATCTTGTTGATGGCCCGGCAATCTCCGCACATACGCCAAGTCCCATCTTTCTTGGGAACTAGTAGCACCAGAACCGCACAAGGGCTCAGACTCTCCTTGATATATCTTTTGTTGAGGAGTTCCTCAACTTGGCGTTGCAATTCCTTGGTATCCATCGGGTTGCTCCTATAAGCCGGTTTGTTGGGCAATTGTAAACCCGGCACAAAATCTATTTGGTGCTTAATTCCCCGAAGTGGGGGCAATCCTTGCGGTAATTTCTTTGGGAAGACATCCTCGTAATCCTGCACAACATGAGAAATAGGAGGAGAAATGAAAATGTTTGTGGCGTTAGTGTAAAACAATGAGCCAAGATGAGCTTCAGAGTGTCCTCGTCATGATCCACAAATAATTCTTTCCTCCTAGCCATCGTCACCACACTTTCTTTCCCCTTAGAAATTAGGAGCCCCTCGGTTTCCCCTACTCCCTCACTCTCGGGTTCCTCTCTTTTTCCCTCACTCTCGTCCTTCTTTTTCTTTTCCCTCAATTCCCGCATCTTTTGGTATAATTCATTCACTTGGGAAGGCAATAATAGAAGAAGAGCGACCTTTAGGCCATCCTTCTCAAGTTTATACCGATTGGACCTTCCATTATGTTTGGTCGACCAATCGTATTGCCAAGGCCTTCCTAACAACAAGTGACAAGCTTGCATTGGTATCACATCACAAAGCACCTCGTCATGGTAGTTGGCTACCTTAAAACGTATCACACATTGCCTTGTGTCCTTTAACTCGCCGCATTCATTCAACCATTGCAACTTGTAAGTACTAGTGTGAGGTGTAGTCGGCAATTTCAAGAAGTTCACCATAGCAACACTAACCACATTCGCAC
>NW_025851857.1:0-3847 GCF_002878395.1 Capsicum annuum | reverse complement strand
AACTACGCAAGATCTAATTCATGTACATCATGATACGTAGGCAACCTGCTTTTGGGTTTGATCTAATCATTTTGTTTCGTTGTTTTTCATTTTTTTTAAAAAGAAAAGAAAAACCCATAAAGAATGATAAAATAAAGGTAGATAGCGAGAGAAGAAAAGAAAGAAAGGATGATGAGACAAGAAAGGAAAAGAACAGAGATTGATACGAAAAAAAAAATAAAAGAGAGAGGGAAAGAAAAAAAATATAATAAATAATAATAATAATAAGTGTAGATAAAAATAAGTGTAGATAAAAATCGGGATGATGTTAAAATGACCTCGCTACCCTCAAAAGCTGGTAGAAATAAACATGAATTTAGAACAATTTTACCAATGTGATTCCCACGCTTGTTGTGCGCCCTAATCCTAACGGATGTCGTCTTTGATGAGCATATTCTTTCAGATAACAGTGGTAGGTTTGCAGCACTCTGGCTAGTCACCCATACTTCACTAGATCCAAAGTAAAGCTCACCATGGCTAGCAGGGAGATTGAAAATTCGCTCATTGACCCGGATCAGGATCACAGGGAAGAAAGTTCAGAACACAATGATGAGGTAGTAAGGCTCAGGCAACAATTGATAGAGTTGCACCGGGCATGGGCCAGCGGAATGCCTCCTCCTCTACTCCCTGAAGGTCTTGGGAATATCTCTAATTGCCCACCGCTCTCTCAGGCGCAATTCTCTGCTCCTACTGAGTCACCTGAGCACGCGCCAGGATTCACTCCGCAACATTATTATCCTGGCAGTTCTGGTGTGCCCTTGGCAGCTCCCTAATCAAGAACCGCTGCTCAGCCGGCACCACCGATCACACCGGTATTCGTGGCTCTGCCACCACCTGAAGCCCCCATATATGTTGTGCATAACACAATGGGGATTCCTAGGTCTACCAGTGAGCCAGTATTGAAGGTTCTGGATAGTCAGTATTATGCCCCAGAGCCTACTTCAAGAATAAATGAACTGTATGGGTACACTCAGCCACCTGTATTTCTAT
Organism: Capsicum annuum; assembly: GCF_002878395.1. Lineage (NCBI taxonomy): Eukaryota > Viridiplantae > Streptophyta > Magnoliopsida > Solanales > Solanaceae > Capsicum > Capsicum annuum. Next base: position 2,818 of record NW_025851857.1, on the reverse strand, counting down.
TTGATATGGAGAAACTTGTCGCAACAGAGAGGGACAGGAAATCATAGCACGAAAGTTGAAAAGTTTAGAACAGGCTATGAGGAATTTGCAAAGAATCGGAGATTATAGGAGTGTTTCCTATAAAGATCTTTGCATGTTCCCAAACATCAACCTTCCCCTCGATTTTAAAATGCCCAAGTTTGAGAAGTATGCAGGGCATGGTGATCCCGTGGCACACTTGAGACGTTATTGCAACCAGTTGAGGGCTGTAGGAGGAAGGGAAGAGCTGCTCATGGCCTTCTTTGGCGAGAGTCATTCTGATCTGGCTTCAGAATGGTTTATCGAACAAGATATCGACAAGTGAAATAGCTGGGATGACTTAGCTTCTAAGTTTGTTCAACATTTTCAGTATAACATCGACCTGATTCCGGACGAAAAATTCTTGGTCAACATGAAGAAGAAAAGCACTGAAGGTTTTAGGGAATAAGCGATAAGGTGGCATGAACAGGCCGCCAGGGTAAAGCCTCCAATGAAAGAAAGTAAGTTTGTAGAGGTTTTCATTCAGGAACAGGATGAGACCTATTTTGAACATTTAGTTCCGGCAATGAAAAAGTCTTTTATTGAAGTCCTCAAAATGGGGGAGATGATAGAGGACGGAATCAAGACCGGCCGAATAGTAAGTTTTGCTGCATTAAAAGCCACCACACAAGCAATTCAAGGTGGATCTAGTGCATTAGGAGGTAAAAATAATAAAGAGGACGTGGCGAATGTCGTAGCTGGAACCCATTCCTATCCCAAAAGACCACCTCGCCCCTATCCCCAATCCCAAGCCCAAGTCTACGCCCAAGCTCCATATATTCCTCCCCACCATTACTACCCTCCACAAAACCCTTTATATTCTATTCCACCACCCCCGTACCCAGTATATAGCGCCCATCCAAATGCCCAAACCCTTTCTTACCCGCAGTGGCACGTGCAAGCTCCACAAAATCGCCCATTTGCTCCATCGAATTACCAAAACCCCTACAGACCTGGTTTTCAACCTAGGACCGAGTATAAGAAAGAAAAGGCGGTCAAAAATCAATTTACACCTCTTGGGGAGTCGTATGCTAGCTTGTTTGATAGGTTGAGAAAATTGAAGGTCTTAAGCCCAATTCCAGAAAAGCTTTCAAATCCACCGCCGAGGAATCTCGATTATTCTTTAAGGTATACGTACTACTTTGACATGCCAGGCCATGATATCGAGAAATGTTGGCATTTAAAGAGAGCTGTCCAAGATTTAATTGACACAAATCAGATGCTAGTCCAAGCCCCGAAGGGTCCAAACATTAACCAGAACCCGCTGCCAACCCATGCTAAAACTAATATGTTAGAGTTGATATATGATAGGAAAGAGTCTTCAAGCTGTTATAATCCTATTATCAAGGTACAGACCATTGAGGAGAAATCGGTGAATGTAGCAGTCTTTGAAAGCACTGTCATTGAGCCAGGAAGGAATGAGAGAAGATAAAGACCAAGAAAGCATAAAGAAACCCCTGGTCACAGTACAAGGTGCTAGAGAGTATGCTGATTTAAGTCAGGACAAACCTAAGTTGATAGTGGTAGGAGCTCTGAGTCAGCCTATCTTGACGGTGAAAGGAGCACTGGCAGTGTCTATTGTCCTCAAACTGGTGACCCAACCTCTGATAGTTAATAGAAAAGGGTTCCCTGGAATTATGGGCGGACTGTGATGACCTATCACGGGAAAGAAGTAGTGGAAGATGTAGATGAGGTAGGGGGTTTGACTAGGTCAGGAAGATGCTTCGTGCTTGAAAGCTTAAGAAAGTCCAAGCCAATGGTGAGTGGACCGTCATCTATCAAAAAACCTATCATCGAAGAAGAAGCCGAAGAATTTTTGAAAAAGATGAAATTGCCAGAGTATTCAATAATAGAGCAGTTGAAGAAAACCCCTGCTCAAATTTCCCTCTTATCTTTGTTGTTGCACTCCAAGGAGCATCGTGATATTTTACTGGAGGTATTGAATGAAGCATATGCTCCTAGGGAGATTACAATAAATCAACTTGAGAAAATGGTCGAAAAAATCTTTGAGGTCAATCGAATCAGCTTTTTTGACGATGAATTGCCTGCTGAAGGTACAGGGCATAACCGAGGCCTTTACATCACAGAGAAGTGTGAAGATTTCTACGTCACTTATGTTATGATTGATGGAGGTTCAGGTGTAAATATTTCCCTATTTATACTTTGCAGAAGTTGAATATTAGTGCTGACAAGATCAGGCCCAACAATGTATGTGTCAGGGCTTTCGATGGTGCAAAATCAAACTCCATTGGCGAAATTGAACTAATGTTGACCATAGGGCCTGTTGAGTTCGCCATAGAGTTTCAAGTATTAAATATAGACTCCTCTTACAATCTGTTATTGGGAAGGCTGTGGATCCACAAGGCCAAGGCAGTTGCATCTACACTGCACCAAATGATTAAGTTTGAGCATGACAGGCAAGAAGTGGTTATTCACGGTGAAGGAGATTTGTCCGCCGGCAAAGATTCTCCCTTATCTCTTATTGAAGCAAATAATGTAGAGGAGACATTCGTCTATCAAATTTTTGATACAGTGCCAGTGAATCGTATCCTTGAATGGTAGGTTATACCGGACTGCAATTGTCTTCCACTTCTATCATAATGGTGAGTGAACTTTGGAAATACGGATTTGATCCAGGAAAGGGTTTGGGAGCATCTCTGTATAGTATAGTTCATCCCATATGTCCGAGTGAGAACGTGGGCACGTTTAGTCTAGAATTTGAGCCTACGGATGAAGATCTGAAGAAAGCCAAGGGAAGGAA
>NW_025851856.1:0-1690 GCF_002878395.1 Capsicum annuum | reverse complement strand
CTATGGAAAAAGTTAAGTTGATTAGGGAAAGGTTGAAAACTGCGCAGAGTCGTCAGAAGTCATATGCGGATGTTAGAAGGAGAGACCTTGAGTTTGAAGTTAGTGGCCCAGTGTATCTGAAAATTTCACCCATGAGGGGGGTGAAGAGATTCGGAAAGAAGGGGAAGCTTAGTCCTCCTTATGTTGGTCCTTACAAAATTCTTAGCCGTGTTGGTAAGGGAGCTTATGAAGTCGAGTTGCCTTCTGAGTTGTCCTCTGTTCATCCAATATTCCATGTCTCCATGCTTAGAAAGTATATTAGTGATGCTGTGGTAGTGGATTCCTCTGTGAGTGATGAAAATCAAGAAAATCTTTCTTTTGATGAGATTCCTGTTGAGATTCTTGATTTCAGTGTCCGAAGACTAAGGAACAAAGAAGTTTCTTGGTCAAGGTATTGTGGCTAAACCAATCTGTTGAGGGTGCAACTTGGGAAGCTGAGGCAAATATGCGATCCAAGTACCCGCACCTATTTTCCGCGAACTCCGATCAAGCCGAAGGTACCGTTCATTCCTAAATCATGCACTTTTGATAAAAGTTGTAGCAGTTCAGCTGTCATTTATTATGTGTTCAGCTGTAGTTTCTTGAATTTATGCATTCTATGTTGCATTCGGAGTGAGAAACGATGTGGTGATGAGTCTAACGAATGGTTTCAGCTGTATGCTATATTCCCTATCTAATCTTGGCATGTCTAGCATCATTCGAGGACGAATGTTTCCAAGGGGGGATGATGTAATACTCCAGGAAATTTTTCATTGAAATTTTGTGCGTAAACGTGTTGGGTTCTATCTTCTAGAATGAATTATAATTTTTTTGTGCAAAATGTCTTAGATTATGACCCACCATTACGTAGAGTATCGAATAAGATTTTCAACTATATATGAATCATCCAATACGGACACCCGAGCGACGAGTTATGAACATTCTGATTGAACCGTGAATAGTAGTGAACAGTAAAACGTGCAGGAAAAAGTACTGAGGCCTGACATATTTTTTCTCCAACTTTGAATGATCATAACTCCTTGTACATAATGATCTGGGTAATCTACTATATATCAACGGAAAGCTCTGCGAGTCCTCCAATGAAATTGGTTTCATCCAATTTGTCTATCGGAGCAAAAAGTTATGGTTGATCTACTTCAGCCTATCAAAAGTGAATTTTTGGGTCAACTTCAAACGATCATAACTCCTCGTACACAATGATCTGGGTGAGATACTATATATCAACGGAAATATATGAGAGTCCTCTTTCTAATGAAATTGGTTTCATCCAATTTGAATATCGGAGTAAAACGTTATGGTTGATCTACTTCAGACTATGAAAACAGTCCACCAAAGGACAGATTCGAGAATTTTTTTATTTTTAGGGGCGTTTTGGTCATTCCCCCTCACCCTAAATCCATCCAAACCCTATATTAAAGCCTATTAGAAGCATTATATGTTATATTTCATCAAACTCCCTCAAAAAGAAAACTCTAAGCTCCTACATCCAACTTCAAGAACCTCCAAAGTTCACCATTAATTCTGCAAATTTATTCTAGATTCCAAGTTCCTAGTTCAAGAACTCCAAGAACCATCATTAAGAGGCACAAATAACATCTCAAAAATGAGTATCGATCTAAAGTTCATCATTCAAGGCATGTGGGGGTTTTCA
>NW_025851855.1:3257-5456 GCF_002878395.1 Capsicum annuum | reverse complement strand
GCCTCTCCACTCTACCCAGCCCCGTCCCACCCTCTCACACCTTACCATCCCCGTCTAGCGCCTCCCTACCTCACCTAGCCCCCATACCTCTCCCAGCCCTACTCCACCCTAGCCCCTTTCAGCCCCCACATCCCACCCCAACACTCCTCTAACCCCCCCTCCCCCCCACATGTTCACTTTTTATTTTTTATTTTAATTTCCCTCTCAATTTAATTCTTTTTATTTTTTTAATTAAAATTTAAATTTGAAATCTTTTTATTTTTGGGGATTAAAATTTAAATTTAAATTGAAAGTGAGTGATAGTGAATATTGAAAAAAAATTAGTGAATTTCGCTTGAAAAAAATTAAATTTTTTGTGAATTTGTTAAAAATATTCAAATTTAAAAATAAAAAATTATTATGTTTGTATATATGAATTTGTAGTTAAAAATTGAATTAGTTCCAGAAGAATTTTAATTATTTGAAATGGATTTGATGTTTAATTTGTGAGAAAAAAATAAAAACATGATTATTCAATTTTTTCTACAATTTATAATTTTTTATTATTTAATTAAATTAATTTTAATATTTAATTTGTTATGTAGCATTTTAAAAATGACTTGAAATTTAATGTAATTTTAAGAAAAAATGACGTGGCAGACGTGTCAAGCGTGGTAGCTAACATGACAGCTGACGTGGGGGAGAGTGTGTTACACTCACAAAAAAAGATTTAAAATGTTGTTTTTTAGTGGGTTCAGGGATCCAGATGACAAACATGCAAGTAGAAGTGTCCAACTTACAAAACCGACATAGTACAGGGGTTCAGAAGGTCATTTTGCCTATAGTAATTAATGGCAACTTGAAAATAGATAAAATTTAGGAAAAATTACATATTATAGACAAAATACTATATTAATTACATGATATGGTTAATGTTTTAAAAAATTATAATTTATAGTCATTTGGTAGTTAAAAGTCAGTTTTTTTTGTGGGCCATGTATACAAATATATTAAGATTTGTATATCTCAATTTTCTCTCTCATATATTTATTTTTGGTATTTTCTTTCTATTCTCTCTCTATCCTATTGACTCCAAAAAAGGCAACAATGTAATATCAAAACCCAAGACTTTTTATGATATCTTCTTCAACTATTTTTTCCTTAATTTTCTCTCAAAATCACTCTAATATCCTTGATTTTAAATTAAAGAAACGACAACATTGGCAACATAATAATACATGATTATTCAAGAAATCTTCTTTAACTTTTTTCTCCTTATTTTTCTCTCAAAGTCACTCTAATATCATAAAATATAATCCTTGATTTTTCTGTGATAAATCGTTTTTGCGGATTTTTCACCACAGAAAATCAGTTTAGGATATTTATTGACATTAGATTTATTTTTAAAATTTTTTTATATATTATGTCAGTTAGTCGTTAAATTTCTTCATTATTCATATATTTTACAAAAAAAAATAGAAAAGGGGGAGCACTCCCCCGTTTTTATAATTTTTTTATTTTTGCAAATTTTTATTCTATAATATAAATTTTTATATATTATGTAAGTCACTCCTCCATTTTTTTGATGGGTGATTTATCAAAAAAAAAAAAAGGAAAGAATTTTGCATCTTCTAGCAAGGCGGAAAGGAAAAAATATTTTAAGGTATCTAAATCTAAAAGGGGGAGCAATGAAGTTGACAATGATTACGATATTTTTTTGTATATATTCTCATGAAATAGAATTGTTAGTCAATGTACATTTTTGTTTCAGTAAATGTAGATACGTATACTTTTTTTTGTAGAATAATACATGCATATATATATACAGAGTTAGAGTGTATGTATGTGTATACAATTTGTATTTTTAATATATGTATATACAATTTAGATATATGTATATACAATTAACTTTCACATATACATTTTGAAGAATAATGCAAATGCAAATATATACAGTTTTAGAGTGCATATATGTATATACATTCAAATTTGTTATTATGTAAAATATTCAAATTTGTATATACAGATATACAAACAACAAATATACAAATAATAAACATATATGTATATGTTTATTTCGTTTGCATATATGTATATACAGATATACAAACAACAGATATACAAATATGTATATTTCGTTTACAAACAACATTCAAATTTGTATATACAGATATACAAACAACAGATATATAAATAATAAACAACAATTTTGATTTGAAT
>NW_025851855.1:0-3157 GCF_002878395.1 Capsicum annuum | reverse complement strand
TTGTTTATTATTTATATATCTGTTGTTTGTATATCTGTATATACAAACAACAGATATATAAATAATAAACAACAATTTTGATTTGAATATATGTATATTTCGTTTGCAATATTGTTTACAAACAACATTCAAATTTGTATATACAAATATACAAACAACAGATATACAAATAATAAACAACAGTTTTGATTTGAATATATGTGTACTTCATTTGCATATACGTATATATAGATATACAAACACCAGATATACAAATATCAAATTTATATAAACTAATATACAGATATACAAACAATAGATATACAAATAATAAAAACATCTTTGTAACCTTTAAAACAGAAATATAAATTTAATTATACACTTATGTTAACAGACATACAGAAATTCAAATATACTATTAATAGATATACATAAGAAAATATTAAAAGACTGTCAATATGTATATTATGAAATATGCAGTAGAGTAATGAATGAATATATCACACAAATTACAATTACAAATGGGAATTAGAAAAGAGAAAAAAACAACAACATAAACAAGGATTATAACCTTTTAACAATTTCTGTGAAAAAAAAATTCAAAATTACGAAAATAAAAATTGAATACGAAAATTGAAACACAAAATTACAATTGAAGTTATTGTATACAAAAATAATAGTAATTACAAAATTGACAATTTGAAAGTGTTTGAAGTTTATATTATGCATTCAATTTTGAAAATCTAATTCAAACCAATAATAAAATCAATTTTCATTATGTTGAAATCGAATCAATTTTTATTGTGTATTAGATTCAAAAAAGTATTTCAGTAAATAAATTTAAGTAAAAAAATAATTTGCGTAAATCGTATATACCAGAATTTTGTATGCACGAATTACCAACTTTCTCCTGTAGATCACATTTAAAAAAAAAAAATATCAACTTTTGAGGGAGTAATTAACGCATAAATTCATATTTATTGATCTGTTATATCAGAGAAATAAATGGAAAGTTGGAGAAGATTAAGGACATTTATTACATTAAAATTTCCTTTTTTTATCTCTTTTTGTTGTTATGGACTTTACCTTCTTTTTTGGATATATATATACATAAAACTGTCATTAGTTTTGTCTATGAATTGTAAATATGAAATAATAGGAAGTTAGTTATAGATACTCTAATGAGACTATATGTGAATTTTTTCCTAAAATTTAATAGGGATAAGTTGATAAAGTTGCCTTTAATTTTTTAGGAGTGAATAGTTTATTAATAAAGGGGTACCAAAGCTGAAAGGAGCACTTATTTAAAAATAGAGGAAGTAATGAAGTATTATTATCATGTTTAAATAATGTTAAGTCTCTGATTATAATTTATTGTAACTTATATATTCCTTATTTAGTTAATTAAGGATTAGCTTAGTCTGTATATAAGTGATTGATCATGGACGAATAATGTAATTGAGCGGAAATAATAGATATTAACAATTTACCCAAGCCGATTCAAGATATGCTTATAGTCCATTGCATTTGCGCAAATTAGGGTTTGAGGTTTTCAATAATTCGTTAGGCTTCTAACTTCCACCACCAGTACTCATCTTTATTTTCATTGAGTTGTTATAGATTTTTAGACTTTTATTTTAGTTTTCATTTTTTTTCTAAAAACTAGTTCCCAATCAAAATAAGTTCACGAGAATTAAAGCAAAGTGAGCACTTGGTTGGAAGGATTTAGCTCGTCTCCATTTCTCTTATCTCCATTTTCCCCAAGTTTCTATTTAGATGTGTGATATCTATGTTACTTGGGGCTTTGAGCTCTAGGTGACAAAAGAGTTTTAAAATAAAGTGTGGGTGAAACAAAGCTTAATAATTGAGTAGAGGTGACAATTACTTTATTAAGGATTAAGAAAGTAAGAAAAATTTGAAAATAACCCACAAATTTTATAATTTATACTTTGATCTAATGTAAAACCTAATATAACTAGAAATGGAGGAAAAAAAAGCATATTTCTCTCTCTTCTCATTTATTGGAGTTTTCTCTCTCTTCGTGATTTTTGTTGTTCATTGTTGTTGCTTTATTCATCTTCTTCTTCTTCATTATCATCGTCTTGTTTTTCATTGTCATCTTTTCTTGTTCATCATCATCATTTTCTTGTTGTTGAACATTGTTGTTACCGCTGCTATTGCTACTTGATCAAATTTTTTTAGGTCAAATTTTATTCGTATATCACTTGGGAATTACTTATAAGTGATTTTAGTAAGTAAAATTATAATTTTTAGTTGAATTTCTCATCTGGGTGTATCTGCTACTACTGTTTTTCAACAGTAGATAAAACATGTAACGTGAATCCAACAGATGAGTAATCTATTGCACAGATGAGTAATATGTTGCAACATATGAGTATTCTGTTGCAACATATGAGTAATTTGTTGCAACATATATGACTAATCTGTTGCAACAAATTACTCATCTGTTGGATTTGTATTATAGTGTTGTAACATGAATCCAACATATGGGTCATCTGTTGCAACAGATTAATCATATATTGCAACAGATTACTCACTTGTTGCAATAAATGACTCATATATTGAATTCATATTGCAGGTTCTATAAAATTATAGCAGTAGAAAATATACCAAATAAAAAATTCAACAAAAATCATAATTATACTTACAAAATCACCAATGAAGTAATGTCCAAGTGATATACGAACAAAATTTGACCTAAAAAAATTCTAAAAATTTCAACAAGGGCACAACGAATAAGTGAAACACATGAAAAATTTCATGAAACAGGTAACGAAGACAAAAATAGTATATCATACATCAAATACAAAAGGATCGAGGGGACAAACGTTTGAGTTCTCCTAAAAATATTTAAGTTACCTAGTATTTTAATTGCTTTCTAATGGATAACCCATCTATTATAACAGATTTTCTATCTGTTTGATAATTTTCAATAGATGAATCATCTGTTGCAACATGTTAGTCATCTGTTGATTCAAATTAAGCAATTATTAGTAATAACTAAATTGATTTAGCTAAAATTTTAAGACAATGGGACAAACATTTGAGTTCTTCTAAAAATGTTTGAGTTTCCTCATATTTTAATTATTTTTCAACAGATCACCTATTTACTGCAACAAGTTAGTCATCTGTTGCAATAAATGCTTATAATAGGTTA
>NW_025851854.1:0-8400 GCF_002878395.1 Capsicum annuum | reverse complement strand
GAAGTAAAATATTTACACCAAGATATAAAAATCTATATGTATTAATAACAAAACATAAAATAACGGGAAAAAATAAAATTAACAAAATACAAATAGAAAGTCCTTTCGAACAATTAGTAAAAATAATTGATAATAATGATTATAGTTATAGAGACATAGATATAGAAGAAAATTTAGAAATAATAAATGATAGAATAAGCACAACAAAAAGAATAGCTTATGAAAAACTAGTTCAACAACTAATTTAAACCAATATTACATAACAGGAACAATAAATGAAAAAAAATATTTAATACTCTTAAATATAGGACAATAAGAAAATTATATAGCAAGATATCTAATAAAAATGAGGAAATAAAATTTGACAATAATATATGCCCAGATCTACTAAGAAGCTTAATAAACACTAAAAATATAGTAGAAAAAAATAACAATAGAAGTTAGAAAAATAAAAATAGAATTTGAAATAAAGGAAGAAATGCAAAAGGCAGACATAATATTAGGAATAAAATGGCTAGAACAAGTAAAACCATATAATATAGAACATACACAATTAACTATAACATATAATAGAAAGAAATTATTCTTAAGAATAGCTTTAACGTGATACGAAAATATATGTATTAATGAAGATAGTAGTAGAAGTGTATTATAGTAGATGTTATATGCCTATGATAGATACAGGAGCAGAAGCTAATTTATATAGACATAATTGTTTATCAAAAAGTAAATGGGATAAATTAAAGACACCAATAATAGTTAAATGATTTAATAATGAAGGAAGCTTAATTACCTATAAAGCTAAGAATGCAAAAACACAGGTATGGGATAAAATATTAACAATAGAAGAAATCTATAATTATGAGCTAACATCAAAAGATATACTTTTAGGAATACCGTTTATAGATAAATTATACCCACATATAATAACTAAAACGGATTGGTGGTTTACACCACCATGTAAACAGAAAGTAAGAGCAAAAAGAGTTACTAATAAAATAAGAAAAAAACTGATTGGATAGAAGTAAGTGAAAAAATTACACAAAAATTAGAAAATATAAAAAATACTGAAGTTACAATAGAATTGGTCGTATTTTCAATAAATAAAAAGGAAATAACTATATTTTCAATAAGTAAGATAGAAATAATTAAGAAAAAATTAGAATAATTATATAGTGAAGATCTATTAAAAGGATGGAAAAAACATAAAATCACTATAAAAATTGAATTAATAGAAAAAAATAGCATAATAACTCAAAAACCACTAACATATAATTTAGACGATTTAAAAGAATTTAAAATGCACATAGAAGAATTATTAGAAAAACAATACATACAAAAAAGTAATAGTAAACATAATAGCCCAGCATTTATAATAAATAAACATAGTGAACAAAAAAGAGGAAAAGGTAGAATGGTTATTGATTATAACAATTTAAATGCAAAAACTATGACATATAATTACCCAATACCAAATAAGATATTAAAAATAAGACAAATACAAAGATATAATTACTTTAGTAAATTTGATTGTAAATCGGGATTTTACCATTTAAAGTTAGAAAAAGAATCTAAGGAATTAACCGCATTTACGGTACCACAAGGATTTTATGAATGGAATTGCTACCATTTGGATATAAAAATGCACCAGGTAGATATCAATACTTTATGGATAGTTATTTTAAACAATTGCCTAATTGTCTAGTATATATAGATGATATACTATTATATACAAACACCAAAGAAGAACGTTTAAAATTATTAGAATAATTTACGGAGATAATAGAAAAATCGGGAATAAGTTTAACTGAAAAAAAAGCTGAAATTATGAAAAATCAGATAGAATTTTTAGGAATACAAATAGATAAAAGTGGAGTAAAAATGCAACAACATATAGTACAAAAAATAATAAATTCAAAAGAAGAATTAGATACAAAAAATAAATTACAATCATTTTTAGGATTAGTAAACCAATTAAGAAAATATATACCAAAATTAGCAGAAAATCTAAAGCCCTTGCAGAAAAAATTAAAAAAGGACGTAGAATATAATTATAACGAAGAAGATAAAAAACAAGTTCAGAAAAGAAAAATACTTTGTAAAGAATTAGCAAAATTACGATTTCCAGATGAAAATAGAAAATTTATATAGATAGTAGAAGCAGATGCTAATGAATGTAGTTATGGAGGAGTACTTAAATATAGATATGAAGAAGAAAAATTAGAACACCATTGTAGATACTACTTAGGTAGGTTTAATGAAACAGAAATAAAATAGGAAATAAATAGAAAAGAATTATGCTTAATATATATATATATATTTATTAGCATTTGAGCCATATATTGTATATAAAAAGTTTATTGTACGAACAGATAATACACAGCTACATTGGTGGCTAACAAAGAAAATACAAAATTCAGTTACAACAAAAGAGATTCGGAGACTAGTCTTAAATATATTAAATTTCACATTTATAATTGAAGTAATTAGTACTAAAAAAAATGTTATTGCAGATTGCATATCAAGACAAAACTACACAGATTGATCTATTAGAAGAAGATACTTTAGAAAAAATATTCAACACCCTAACTACGCTTTCAATGAAAGTGGACAGTATGGGTAATGAAATAGAAAAGATAAAGACTAATGAAGTTAAACTAAAGTCTATAGCTACAAATCAACTAACTCAGTAGTGTGCAGAGCTATGTCGATCGAAAGATATTAAAATTCCAGAGCTAGAAGGAGACGTTGGGACACTCCATAAAACCCATAACGTTTATCAATCTACTTCTGCAGGTACAAGCAAAGGAATTAGCAAAAACACAAATACAAACCTAAACAGTCTATTTGATAATCCATTTATTCCAAATACACCAAAAGATCCTATGTTCATACCCCAACAAATTACCACATACCGAGAAAGTTTAAATTAAGACAAAAAGACCTACAACTATACAACCCGAACATACATAGAAAATATTTACAAAATACAATCCTTCCTAAACACCAACCCCAGAGCTATAAATATCCAAGAGCCACATACGAATTATATAACCTTGAAGCTAACCGGATACAATAAACTAATTGCTTTAACCAAAACCAAACCAAGTCTAGTTAAAACCTGTTATGAATATGGACTACTTAGTACCATATATACCCAAGACGGAAATGAAATATCCAATATACCAGAAATATATGATTCATTTAATATTTTTAAAATAATAACCAAAGGTAACCTATTTTTTATAAAATTTTACACGGCACCAGCAGAGATATTGTATAATGAAGTTAAATCACCTATACAAGTTGTAAAAATAGGAATGACCCAAGATATGATTATACCAGAAGATATTATTCCACAACCAGAAATACCTAGAATTGAGATACCAAATTTTTCTGTAAATAAGAGAATTATCGGACTATCCACAATTCTTCAAGAGTTAGCAAACACTTATCGCAATAGAAATCCCATATAGAGTTATTATTCAAGAGGTAATGTAATAGTATACTCAAATTCAAAGGAACTACGAGAAGCAGATATGACAGACGTTAGGCAATGGATCTTGACTTTACTTAATCCAGAGAAAAAACCTATCGCCAGAGTCATTAGAGAAAAATTTATTTCAGAAGAATTATTAACGAGATATTGCAAGTTAATTAGACATAAATATCCAGACCATCAATGTTCAAAATGTAATGAAGAAGATAATATTATCCCAGAAGTTCAACTAGAATAGAAGAAGATTAAAGCGACAGCTAGAAGATGCAAGATATGAAGCAATAATGAAGATATAGAGCAATAAAAAGAAGATAACTACGGATAAAGAAAGAAGACAAAGAAAGTAATTCAAGGAGAAAAAGAAATATGGAAGATAACTAGATAGCTTTACGTAAATATCATGTTACTAAGATTTTTGACCTTTCTTAGTCTTTTATGGCAAGTAGTGCCATTATTAGATTTTTGGCAAGTAGTGCCATTATTAGATTAGACATTAGCTTTATGACTCTTTGCAGAAACATTTTTCTTATTTTTGTAAAGTAGCTGACAGATGTAAAGAAAAATATTGTACGCATTTTCATATAAATAAACGAGCACTTGCTCAGATGAAGGCAAGCCTTCATACATTAAAGCAAAAAATCTCTTGTCAACAACAAAAAAATTTGCTTATTTATTAAAAAAACAGGTATATTTTAATGAAAAAATCTATGGAGGAATAAAGTTTAGAATTATCAAATATACCAGAATAGGTATATTCATTTACTATTATGAATAGCTAAATTCATAAATTTTTAACAATCATGATATGATAAAATTAGTTCATATTAGTTGTTTTAGAGTAGAATTATTCGAAAAATAGCATGTTAAGAAGTTTATTAGCAAAGTGGAAAAGGAGAAAAATCCCAAAGAACTATGCCATCCTAAAGGTGAAACCGGTGAGGCAAGAAAATCGTGATAGGGGAGTAACCAGAGTAGAGGCGCTGTTTAAGGGAAAAGTATCCAGATTACCATGCTAATAGTGACCAAAGAATATGTTATTTAAGAATAATCTAGAATATAGCAATCTAAAGTGATCATATTTTGCTATGTGCATGATTGAAGGGAATATTTTGAAAATACTTACATGCCAAACCTACACACTAACTATGATAAATTATGTATATTTAGAATTTTGGAAAAAAGATATGAGAAACATACAATTAGTAGAAAAACAAATAAAAGCAAATTTAGACAAATGCATGGAAACTAAAGATGTAAAATATATAGAATTCCTTAATGAAAATATGCAAGAACTACTTAGACTAAAACAAACAACTAAAACTATTATGAAAAAGCATTTAATCAAGCCTAAATGACAGAAGATATTAAAATACTTGTTTTATATATACTTAGAGATATAGAAATTATAGACATAAAGAAAATAATATGAGAAAAATTACAAGATTATGAAGAGGAAGAATTATTAAACAGTATAGAAAACTTATGCATATATTATGAACAAAAATATTATTTAGATTCAGATGAATATTATACACACTAAAAATGTCAGGATATATTAAGAAAATTAGAGCAAACCAAGAAGACCTACATAAAGAAATTATTTATAGAAAACAAATTAGAGAAATAATGGAAAATCTAATTGAAAAATTAAAATGGATAAACGAAACCTTAAAAAATCTAGAAAAAAGCAAAGATAAAAGTTTAGATAGTTTAAAAAATTCATTAAAAAGAGAACAGAAGAAATAGTTAGTAGCATGAATAACCTCAAACAAGATATTAAATAGAGTATAAATAGAATAGATTATTATACATTTACTTTAGAATAAAATGATAAACTACGAAGATCTAAAATATTGGAAACAAGAAATAGAAGAAATAAGATTAACAGAAAACCTTATAAAAACAAATTTAATTGAATACCTTAAAACAAAAGATATAGAATATTTAGAATATCTTAAAAATAATATAGAAGATTTACAAAAACTAAGAGAAAAAACTAAAGAATATTATAGCAAAGAATTTAATCAACTACCATTTAATCACCCCTCAAAATATAAATATCAGTAAAATTGAATATATTAATAAAATATATGAAAATAAAAAATATAAGAACGAAGAAAAATAGTTAATGAATACTACTACAAAGAAAATGAAGAAATAGAAAGAAAAAAGGAAATAGAATAAATAAAACAACAAACTACAAAAGAAATACGAAAAATAGAAGAAACTAAAAAAGTAGGATTGCTGAATTAGAAAGAGAACTACAAATGCTAAAAGATTTGTATGAAAAAAGACAGAAACGAAAAGAAGAAAAAGATAAAGAACAAAAATTATTAAATGAGATAAATCAATTTAGAAAAAATTAGAAATAAGCAATAAAGAAATAGAAACCAGGGAATTAGAAATAAATACAATAGATGTTAATTATGATTCGAAAGATAATGAAACATATACAGAAATTTTAATAAATACAAAAAATTTAGAAATCAATAAAAAACAAGAAGTAATTAATGAAGAAAACTTAGAAAATAGAAACACAGAAATAAATACTCTTGATAAAAAAAAGAAGATGAAAATATAATACCTAGAACATTCAAAATAAGAAAACCTACATATTATAAGAATAAATATAAAAGATATAATCTAAAAGATGAATGTGACAAATGGACACCAAAATAAATAGTTACTAAAAATTATAACTTTTTAGACTTAGATTGTGTAATAGATACAGAAAAAATAATACAATTATGAATAAGATATATGACAAAATAATTATTAGATAATAATATAAAAGTAACAGATGCACCAGAATATATAGAAAGAACACTAATAGGAACAGTGAAATTATGATTTTCAAATTTAACTGAAAATAGCAAGATGGTATTAAGAACTAATAAGCCTACAGAAGAAACATCATCAACAACTACAACTAAATTAACACATATAGAATTATTAAAAAAATATGAAATAGCTATAAAAGACGAATTTAGCAGCATGACAACAACAGAAGAAAAACAAAATGAAGAGAAGGATACAAATAGGAATTTAATGTTAAAATTAGCAATATGTAATATGTGTTACATAGATGAGTATACTTGCCCATTTAAAGAATAATATTATAAAGGGACATATAATACAAAAGAAAGTAAAGAAATAAGAAAATTATATTTTATTAAATTACCTGAACCATTTCGTTCAAAAATAATAAAAAATTGGGATGAAGCAAAAATAGTAGATACTTTAGGAGCAAGAATAAAATTTTTACAACAATGGTATAGAAACCAATGTGAAAAATATAGAGAAGAAATAAAAATGGAAAAAACATTAATAAGAAATTTAGCATGTTGCAAAGATAAAATAGCATCTCAATTTGGATGCGAAGAAAGATATTATAAGAAAAGAAAAAGACATAAGAAATATAAGAAATACAAAAAATCAAAATATAAATATAAGAAACCAAGAAAAAGATATTATGTAAAAAATTATAAACATAAAAGACCATATAGGAAAAAAAATTCTATAAAAGAATGTACTTGTTATAATTGCGAAAAATTAGGACATTTAGCTAGAGATTGTAAATTACCTAAAAACACAAAAAATAATCAAATATCAGAAATAAAAATAGAAAATACAGAATATATGCAGATAGATTATATAGATTACAAATTAGAAAGTGAAAACAGTATTTATGAAATTTCAGAGAATGAAACAGATAATGAAATAGATAGTGAATTGGATGAATTAAATGACTGAAGAAGATATATAAAAATAATAAAAATGGAAGAATATTTAAGTGAAGAAGGATCAGATCAAAAAATAATATTTGATAGTCACATATTTGATGAAATAAAAGAAAAAGAATTAGATTTAAGTGTAGAAAAAATATTTAAAATATCAACAATAAAAAACATATTTAGCAAAAGAAAGGAAGAATACTATGTAGTAAGCCAAAAAGAATATGTAATAGACTGTAGATATGCAAAAGGTAAAGCTATTATACCACTAGTAACAAAAAGGTTAATTAATAAAGAAATAAACGATATAAAAATTAGAGACCCAATAAAATACGAACACCTAGGAGGTACAGAGATATTAATAAAAGCATGTTTCAGAGGAATAGATACACCAATAGAATTATACCTTGCATATGATAGAATTATAAAACCTATAGAAAAAGTATAATAACTGCCATAAAAGAAATTTAATATACCAAAAATTTAAATTTATAATAAGTGCAAATTATTCAGTAGCAATAACAGATAAAAATATAGATAAATCATTAGCATTATATTGGAAAAAATCAGGATTAGAACTAACCCTAGGAAGTAAAATATTTATAGCAAGATGTAAAAATCTATATGTATTAACACCAAAACATAAAATAACGGGAGAAAATAAAATTAACAAAATACAAATAGAAAGTCCTTTCGAACAAATTATAAAAATAATTGATAATAATGATTATAGTTATAGAGACATAGATATAGAAGAAAATTTAGAAATAAAAAATGATAGAATAAGCACAACAAAAAGAATAGCTTATGAAAAATTAGAATCATCAAGTTCATAAAAAAAAACAAGTTATGAAACAAGTTCAACAACTAATTTAAACCAATATTACATAACAGGAACAATAAATGAAAAAGAATATTTAATACTCTTAAATACAGGACAAGAAGAAAATTATATAGCAAGATATCTAATAAAAAATGAGGAAATAAAATCTGACAATAATATATGCCCAAATCTATCAAGAAGCTTAATAAACACTAAAAATATAGTAAAAAAAAAAAAGAACAATAGAAGTTAGAAAAATAAAAATAGAATTTGAAATAAAGAAAGAAATGCAAAAAACAAACATAATATTAGGAATAAAATGGCTAGAATAAGTAAAATCATAT
>NW_025851853.1:0-1886 GCF_002878395.1 Capsicum annuum | reverse complement strand
AAATCAGATTCCTATAAGGAATCGAATAAACCTCGCCGTAAAACTAGGCGCAAATCTTTCACCAAATCCAAAGATACCTGCTGGACTTGCGGCAAGACTGGCCACAGGGCAAAGGATTGCACATCAGGTAAGAAGAAAAAGATCAATCTACTTGATCTACCTGATGAAACCAGAGAAAAACTCTTCTCTATTATGGAAGACCATTCTGCGGCATCTGACTCTTATACCTCTTCGGAGGATGAATACAGCGATGAAGATTTCATCAACACCGCTTATGAGTCTGATAGCTCTCAATCTGGGCAAGACTGTGAGTGCAATGGCACTTTCTGTACTTGTTCAAGGAAAGTTATCAATGTCATTACCGACAAACCCAAGGAAATCTTGTTCGATATCATCGAACATATTGATAACGAAGAACTTAGAAGTAAATACCTCCAAGAACTCAAACGCCTTGTACTTTCTTCCGAAGAAAGCACTTCTAAGCCAAAACCCATTATTTAGCCATTCTCCATGACTAGGGTAATGGCTAAATTCAATCCTCCTTCTGAGCCATCTATTGCAGACCTAAAAGGAGAGATCTCCAATTTAAAGGGAGAAATCAAAAATCTCAAGGTCCGACTTGATCAGGTCGAATTACATGTTCTAACAGAACAAGTTCTACAAACAGCTTCACCAAAAGCTCTTCCCCCTACATCTCCTGATATCAGTCTCCCAACTGATCATCTCCACGAGCCGACTTCTTTCCCTGGCGAAGACATTTCGGCTATTCCATCTACCTCTACGACAGTCGCAGCCATCAAGGCCTACAGCGAACATATCGTAGTAAAAATCGTTATTGCCAACGACTTTGTGATAAACAAAGTAGCCCTTTTTGACACCGGCGCTGACAGTAATTGCATTGTCAAAGGCCTCATACCAACTCGGTACCTCCAAAAGAGTACTTCAAAATTGTACTCCGCCACGGGCGAGAAAATGCGAATTGATTATCAACTTCGCAAAGCACATATCTGTAACAATGGCGTCTGCCTTATCAATGACTTTGTCATAACTGAAGATATCACCGAAGATATCATTCTTGGGATTCCTTTCATTAATCAGATCCGACCCTACCAAAGTAACTACGATGGTATTCGTACAACTTTGTTGGATACTGAGTTATTTTTCCCTTTACTTCGTCCGCTCTCTTCTAACGAACAGCAGCGTATCAAAGACGAAACTATCTTCCGCATTAATCGTCTCTCTTCCCACCTTCACTATTTGCGAAGTGATGTTCAGCTCAAACACATTGAGCAAACTTTGAAAACCCCGGGGATGGTTAGCAAAATATCCATTCTCCAGAAGAAGTTCGAAGACGAGATTTGCTCTGAATTGCCAAACGCTTTTTGGGAACGCAAGAAACATCTCGTAGAACTTCCCTACATATCTGGCTTTGATGAACAGAACATCCCAACCAAAGCCAGGCCTATCCAAATGAATCACGAGATGATGGAAGTCTGTAAAACAGAAATTAACCACCTTCTCGAGAAAGGAATCATTAGACCTTCCAAATCCCCTTGGAGTTGTTCAGCATTCTATGTCAACAATAGTGCTGAAAAAGAACGGGGAACTCCTCGGCTTGTAATAAATTATAAGCCTCTCAATGCTGTTCTACAGTGGATCCGACATCCAATCCCTAATAAAAGGGATCTTCTTAAAAGAACTTATAAAGCTAATCTTTATAGCAAGTTCGATATGAAATCCGGTTTCTGGCAAATTCAAATTGCTGAAAAGGATAAATACAAGACAGCATTCAATGTTCCTTTTGGACACTATGAATGGAATGTCTTACCTTTCGGACTAAAGAATGCTCCATCAGAATTCCAGAATATTATGAATAACATTTTTAA
>NW_025851852.1:2413-3671 GCF_002878395.1 Capsicum annuum | reverse complement strand
GGCCACTATGAATGAATATTATGTTAATATAGTAATTTGTTAGTTGTGCTCTTAATAAAAAAGTTAGGACAGTGATGTGAATGCTTGTGAGTGAACTAGTAACTAAATGTGCATCTTTGAGTGTTTCTTTCGATCCCTAATTGCTCAAGCTGATACAATTATATATATATCCATATCTATAATTTTCCTTGTTAATTTTATTATTAGTTAGTATGATCCGAAAAAGATCTCATATTTGCTTCTTGATTCATATTCTTTAATATATGAAATTTTGATTATGTCTATGAATGCAAAAAAAATTTATATTATATCAAGGTTGATGTGATTTACTATTGTAATTTTCGATGATCATACTCTATTTTAATGATGAGACCAGTAGAATGAGGTGCAGTATATATTAATAAACTAAGAGACCCCTGTGTTACAAAGGTACACTATTATATGTGGATATGTTGATCATGTTATTGTTTCAACTAAAAAAGGTAAAACTTAACAAGATTGTGCTTAGTAGATACATACAACAATATAATGTTTAAGAATTTTATGGCTGTTTGAGGCAAGTCTTTCGTGTTAATGACTCCCTGTTATTTGTGATAGCATATTTGTCATTGTAAGAGTCGTTCAAGTTACTTGAATAGTAGTTTAACTAGATGGATCATGAGAGGGGTTATACAAACTTTGCATAAAACAACCAGTTAGTTATTTGTGAGCGTTTGACCATAAAAGTAAAAAACAATCACTTAATTTAAAATTTTTCTAAGTTGGAGTTGGATTTAAAGTTGTATTTGACACAATATTTGCAATAGACATTAAGAATTTAAATATATATATATATTAAAAAACATAAAATATGATTTAAACATGATAATCATATTTGCATATCATACTAATGGTATAGTTGCATGTAACATTGTTTGTGTTAATATCCAATTGACATTAGGAGTCTTTCTTCTTAACTTCACAGGAAATATATATCAAGCTTCTAGGCCGAAAGAAGTAGAAGATTAGGGTATATACTAGACAATAACAGGTGATATTCCTACTTGAATCAGGAAATTATATGTCATAAACCCAAATGTGGGCAAGTTTAGATTTTTGACCCTAATAAGAAAAATTTTGAAAATTAGTCTTCCTTCCTTTTTAAGTGTTGTACAAATACAATTTTACCCCTCGATACCTCAAATATATTTTTAAACTTTCCATACTCATTTGTTTCTTAAATTCTATTTTTTATTATTTTCACTTTTTTTATTTTAAT
>NW_025851852.1:1246-2313 GCF_002878395.1 Capsicum annuum | reverse complement strand
ATTTTTAATTTATTTGTCTCAACCTTTATTTTTTCCTCTTTTTTCTTTTATTCTCAAGCATTATCTATTTTTTCCCTTTTTAGTATAGTACAGGTACAATTTTATCCTCTATACCTCAAATAATTTTTAACTTTTCATACTCATTTGTCTCCCAAATTCAATTTTTATTTTTATTATTTTTACTTTTTTTATTTTTTTCTTTAACTGTTTTTCATGTTTTAATTCATTTGTCTCAACATTTCTTTTTCTCTTTTTTTATTTTTTCTTAAACATTATCTATTTCTTTATTTTTTTTAATTCATTTGTCTCAATTTTTATTTTTTTTATTTTTGTTTTTTATTATTTCTCTTTCCCCCCCTCATTTTTCTCAAATTTTATTTTAATTTCTTCCTCTCATTTTTATTTTTCTCAATTTTTTCAACTCTTCGCTTTTTTCTTAATCTTTATTTTTTTTGCCTTTTTTTCTTAATTATTTTTTTATTTTTTAATTTTGTTTGATCATTTTTTTTTCCTCAACTTCTATTTTATTTTGCTAATAAATAAAAAATTGAATAATCCACAAAGGGATCTTCTTATTTTGACATTAAAGAAAATTTAAGGGCATGAAAATATAATGTGCATGGTAGAGTCAATTCTTGCTTGTGGGGCGTAATTTGTTGTTTGAAAGTCCTTGAGCTAAGTTTTG
The DNA here is from genome assembly GCF_002878395.1 of Capsicum annuum. Classification (NCBI taxonomy): domain Eukaryota; kingdom Viridiplantae; phylum Streptophyta; class Magnoliopsida; order Solanales; family Solanaceae; genus Capsicum; species Capsicum annuum. Next base: position 1,628 of record NW_025851852.1, on the reverse strand, counting down.
CCTCTAAGGCAATGGTTATAGAACATCTCATAAATGAAAACATAACGTGGTAAAGTCAACTCTTGCCCATGGGGTATAATTTGTAGTTTGAAAGTCCTTAAGCCAAGTCTTGCCTCCAAGCCAATAGTTGTAGAACATATCATAAATGAAAACATAACGTGATAGAGTTAACTTTTGCCCGTGGGGCATAATTTGTAGTTTGAAAGTCCTTTAGATAAGTCTTTTGCCTCTAAGAAAATAGTTGTAGAACATCTCATAAATGAAAACATAATGTGGTAGAGTCAACTCTTGCCCGTGGGGCATAATTTATTGTTTGAAAGTCCTTGAGCTAAGTCTTGCCTCTAAGGCAATAGTTGTAGAACATATCATAAATGAAAATATA
>NW_025851852.1:0-1146 GCF_002878395.1 Capsicum annuum | reverse complement strand
AGTCAACTCTTGCCCGTGGGGCATAATTTATTGTTTGAAAGTCCTTGGGCTAAGTCTTGCCTCTTAAGACAATAGTAGTAGAACATCTCATAAATGAAAATATTACGTGGTAGAGTCAACTCTTGCCCGTGGGGCATAATTTGTTGTTTGAAAGTCCTTGAGCTAAGTTTTGCCTCTAAGGCAATAGTTTTAGAACATCTCATAAATGAAAATATAGCGTGGCAGAGTCAACTCTTGTCTGTGGGACATAATTTATTTTTTGAAAGTCCTTGAGCTAAGTTTTGCCTTTAAGGCAATAGTTGTAGAATATCTCATAAATGAAAATATATAACGTGATAGAGTCAACTCTTGCCCGTGGGGCATAATTTATTTTTTGAAAGTCCTTCAGCTAAGTCTTGCCTCTAAGACAATAATTGTAGAACATCTCATAAATGAAAACATAACGTGGTAGAGTCAACTCTTGTCTGTGGGACATAATTTATTTTTTGGAAGTCCTTGAGCTAAGTTTTGCCTTTAAGGCAATAGTTGTAGAATATCTCATAAATGAAAATATATAACGTGATAGAGTCAACTCTTGCCCATGAGGCATAATTTATTTTTTGAAAGTCGTTGAGCTAAGTCTTGCCTCTAAGATAATAGTTGTAGAACATCTCATAAATGAAAACATAACGTGATAGAGTCAACTTTTGCCAGTGGGGCATAATTTATGTTTTGAAAGCCGTTGAGCTAAATCTTGTCTCTAAGACAATAGTTGTAGAACATCTTATAAGTGAAAATATAACGTGGTAGAGTCAACTCTTGTCCGTGAGGTATAATTTATTGTTTGAAAGTTCCTGAGCTAAGTCTTGCCTCTAAGGTAAGAGTTATAAAATATCTCATAAATCAAAATACAACGTGAAATTATTAACTCTTGTCCATGAGACATAACTTGTTGTTTGAAAGTCATAAATCTTGCCTCTACAATGTAGTCGTGTCAACTCTTGCCCATGAAATGTAGCTTGTGGTTCGAAAGTCATAAGTCTTGCCTTTATAATGTGATAGTGTCAATTCTTGCTCATGAGATATAACTTGAATGGAAGAAATTGAAGAAAAGAACAAAAATAATAAAAATTGCGAAAAAAGAAGAAAAATATTAAAAAAATAAAA
>NW_025851851.1:0-2472 GCF_002878395.1 Capsicum annuum | reverse complement strand
CTGAATTTAAATAATTGAGGGGCAATTGGGTCTTTTCCCCCTTAATCCAAATAGTCCATAAAATGAATTGGGGCATCTTTCTCTTAAAATCTCTTTTAAAAAACCCTCTCCTTTGCTAAGAATAAATTCAATTCCTTCCTCCCTAATAAATCAAGAATCCAAGTTTCCCAATTTAAACAATCTTCAAGAAAGCATCAAGAATAGTGTTTCTTCCCTATTTTAAGGAGATTCATGTATATGGGATGGTCATCCATGGTCATATTTTAATTCATTTGTCTCAACCTTTATTTTTCTATCTTTTTTATTTTTTGTCAAGCATTTGCTATTTCTTTTTTTTTCTTTTTTTAATTCGTCTGTCTTTAACCTTTATTTTTCTTTTATTTTTGGTTTTTATCAGTTCTCTTTTTTTTTCCCTCATTTTTCTCAAACTTTATTTTTATTTTTTCCTCTCGTTTTTTATTTTCTCAATTTTCTTAATTCTTCGCTTTTTTCTTCTTTATCTTTTTTTTTATATTTTGTTTGATCGCTTTTTTCTTTTTTCAGTTCTCTTTTTTTCCCTCATTTTTCATTTTTCTCAATTTTTTAAATTTTTTGCTTTTTTCTTGATCTTTATATTTTTTCTTTCCTTTTTTTCTCAATCTTTTTTTTATTTCTCTATTTTGTTTGATCGCTTTTTTTCTCAACTTCTATTATATTTTGCTAATAAATAAAAAATTAGATAATCCGAAGGTATCTTCATTTTTTTACATCAAAGCAAATTTAACGACATGAATTGTTGTTACGAAGTTCTTTGAAAATTCTTGAGATAAATCGTGTCTCTAAGGCGAGAGTTGTAGAATATCTCATAAATAAAGGCATAATGTGGTAGTGTCAACTCTTGCTCGTGGGACATAGTTTATTAGTTGAAAATCCTTGAGCTAAGTCTTGCCTCTAAGGCAAGAGTTGTAGAACATTCCATAAATGAAGACATAACATGGTAGTGTCAACTCTTGCCCGTGGGGCATAATTTGTAGTTTGAAAGTCTTTGAGCTAAGTCTTGCCTCTAAGGTAAGAGTTGTAGAGCATCTCATAAATGAAGATATAACATGGTCGTATCAAATCTTGCCCGTGGGTCATAATTTGTAGTTTGAAAGTCCTTGAGCTAAGTTTTTCCTCTAAGGTAATAGTTGTAGAACATATCATAAATGAAAACATAATATGGTAAAGTCAACTCTTGCTCGTGGGGCATAATTTATAGTTTGAAAGTCCTTGAGTTAATTAAGTCTTACCTCTAAGACAAGAGTTGTAGAACATCTCATAAATGAAAACATAACGTGGTAGTGTCAACTCTTGCTTGTGGGGCATAATTTTTAGTTTGAAAGTCCTTGAGCTATGTCTTGCCTCTAAGGCAATAGTTGTAGAACATCTCATAAATAAAAACATAACGTGGTAGAGTCAACTCTTGCCCATGAGGCGTAATTCGTAGTTTGAAAGTCCTTGAGCTAATTAAGTCTTGCCTCTAAGGCAATAGCTGTAGAACATCTCATAAATGAAAACATAACGTGGTAAAGTCAACTCTTGACCGTGGGGCATAATTTGTAGTTTGAAAGTCTTTGAGCCAAGTCTTGCCTCTAAGGCAATAGTTGTAGAACATCTCATAAATAAAAATATAACGTGGTAGAGTTAACTCTTGCCCGTGAGGCATAATTTATAGTTTGAAAGTCCTTGAGCTAAGTCTTGCCTCTAAGGCAAGAGTTGTAGAACACCTCATAAATGAAACCATAATGTGGTAGAGTCAACTCTTACCCATGGGGTATAATTTATTGTTTGAAAGTCTTGCCTCTAAGACAATAGTTGTACAATATCTCATAAATAAAAATATAACGTGGTAGAGTCAACTCTTGCCCGTGGGGCATAATTTGTTGTTTGAAAGTCCTTGAGCTAAGTCTTGCCTCTAAGGCTATAGTTGTAGAATATCTCATAAATGAAAACATAACGTGGTAGAGTCAACTCTTGCCCGTGGGACAGAATTTGTTGTTTGAAAGTTCCTAAGCTAAGTCTTGCCTCTAAGACAATAGTTGTAGAACATCTCATAAATTAAAATACAATGTGATAGTGTCGAATCTTGCCTATGAAACATAACTTCTTGTTTGAAAGTCCTTAAGTCTTGCCTCTAAGGCAATAGTTGTAGAACATCTCTAAAATGAAAACATAACGTGGTAGAGTCAAATCTTGCCCGTGGGGTATAATTTATTGTTTGAAAACCCCTGAGCTAAGTCTTTCCTCTAAGGTAAGAGTTATAAATCATCTCATAAATTAAAATACAATGAGGTAGTGTCGACTCTTGCCCATGAAACATAACTTGTTGTTTGAAAGTCATAAGTCTTGACTCTACAATGTAGTAGTGTCAACTCTTGCTCATGAAACATAGTTTATTGTTCGAAAGTCGTAAGTCTTGCCTTTATAATGTGATAGTGTCAACTTTTGCTCATG
>NW_025851850.1:0-2188 GCF_002878395.1 Capsicum annuum | reverse complement strand
AAAAGTGTAGAATAGCTGGGGGTACGTGGTAAGGTGAGACAAAAAATGGATAAATTGGATTTTTTGGAGGGAAAAAATTAGGTGTCTACATCATGCCCCTTTAGGGGTGTAAACACAAAGTGTTTACATACAAAAAAGTAGATAATGAGACCAAATTTTGACCTGATCATTATTCTAGAAAAGAAGCAGAAAGAAAAAGACCAACTGGGTCTTAACTTAGGACATCCTACCTACTCAAGTTATGAGAGAATTAAGTCACAGGTATCTCAAAGGGTTGGAAGCAGAGGGACTCTACCGAGTTGGAGAGTCGAGTGAGGTCTATCGAGGTTCCGATCTGCAACACTGTTGTTACATCAAAAATGAAAATTACAAGTTAAAAAGATAACTGAAATTACAAAAATCATATCTATGCAGCTTCTTTTGGACTCTTGACTTGAGTTTCATCACCTTATTCTTCAGGCGGGCTCCTGAATTGCAATTTTTTTAACTTGTTGCTTGGCTTTCAGTTTATCCGCCCTGTCCTCCAAGTGGGCTCCTGACTTGCTATTTTTCAATCTGTTAACTTTCAATTTCTTCACCTTGTTGCTTGACTTTCAACTTCTTCACCTTGTTGCTTGACTTTCCATTTATCTGCCCTGTTTTTGGGGTGGGCTCCTTAAATTACATTAAAACTAGAAAGAAAATTATCCCAAACAAAGGTTATTATAAAGAGAGATTCCATTTTGTCGAAAAAGTAAATTTCCAAAAATAGGAATTAAATTTTTTGCCCTAGTTTAACATCAGAGAACTTTGTGACAGTCACATCATAACTACTTGAAAACCCGAAACAAAGAAATGCATCTTCTATGGGTTAATTGGAATGATTCGAATAGAAAGTACATTTTCTAGGAGTCAAAGGGAATGACTCGACTAGAAAGTACATTTTCTAGGAATCAAGGGGAATGACTCAGCTAGGAATTACATCTTCTAGGGATAAAGATAATGACTCTACTAGGAAGTATATCTTTTAGAAATCAAAGGGACTGACTCGACTAGGAAGTACATCTTCTAGGAATCAAGGGGAATGACTCGACTAAAAGGTACATCTTATAGGAATCAAGGAAAATAACTCGACTAAAAAGTATATCTTATAGGAATCAAGGGGAATGACTCTACTAAAAGGTACATCTTATAGGAATCAAGGGGAATGACTCGACTAAAGGGTACAGTAATATGAATCAAGGGGAATGACTCGACTAAAGGTATGTCTTATAGGAATCAAGGGGAATGACTCAACTAAAGGGTATGTATTATAGGAATCAAGGGGAATAACTCAACTAAAAGGTACGTCTTATAGAAATCAAGGGGAATGACTCGATTAAAAGGTACGTCTAATAGGAATCAAAGGGAATGACTCGATTCAAAGGTACATCTTATAGGAATCAAGGGGAATGACTCAACTAAAGGGTACTTCTTTTAGGAATCAAGCGGAATAATTCAACTAAAAGGTACGTCTTATAGGAATCAGGGGGAATGACTCAAGTAAAAGGTACATCTTATAGGAATCAAGGGGAATGACTCGACTAAAAGGTACATCTTATTGGAATCAAGGGGAATGACTCAACTAAAAGGCACATCTTATAGGAATCAAGGAGAATGACTCAACTAAAATGCACGTTTTATAGGAATTAAGGGGAATGACTTGACTAAAAGGCACGTCTTATAGGAATCAAAGGGAATGACTCGACTAAAAGACACGTCTTATAGGAATCAAGAGGCATGACTCGACTAAAAGGCAGGTCTTATAAGAATAAAGGGGAATAACTCGACTAAAAGGCACATCTTATAGGAATCAAGGGGAATAACTCAACTAAAAGGTACGTCTTATAGGAATAAAGGGGAATAACTCGACTAAAATGTATGTCTTATAGAAATCAAGGGGAATGGCTTGACTAAAAGGTACATCTTCTAGGAGTGAGGGTTCAATTTAAGAAATGTATCGCCTAGCAATTAAAAACTGAAATACCTGGACAAAGAAGTGCATCTCTGAGGAATATAGGATGATAAATTTTTAACATAATTTGACTGTCAAACCTGTACAGAAATGTTGCTTCCTACATTTGTAGATATGAGGCATTTCAACCCTTAATATTTATGCTCTGAAGTTATTGATTTGAAGGTAGTATGTTTCCTATTTCATCAAAAAAAA
>NW_025851849.1:0-4131 GCF_002878395.1 Capsicum annuum | reverse complement strand
TTTTTCATTTTTTTGTCTACACACTTTGCTTCTAACTCATGTTTTTGCCCATACCAGTCAGTCAAATAACCTCGTTAACCTCAAAGATGCAACATTTAGCATGTAGGGATGCCTTAGAGGTGAGTATCCTACAATAGGCCAAGTGGGCCTTGCTAGGTCTTCAATATGATGCACATAAGCATGACCTAAAGGCTGACGTACATTGGGGTTCACTAACAAGGCTGTTCGGGAGAGCATATGGTCGATAGTGGCTGCTTAGCTTTCCACCTACTCCATACATCCAACGGATCCCCCCCTAAAATAAAGGTGACTCAACTAGAGTTTGTGCGCATGACGTGCGCTCCGAGACTTGTTGCGGAAAATATGATCTGGGTTATGCACACGATGTCAGATATAAAAGCGGTAACACGTAGAATAAATACTGTAAACAAAGAGCACGAAAATTCACAAAAGTAAAAACACAAACAAAATCACAAGCAATGCTAATACACTCGTAATGCCAAACAAAGCCGATACGACTCCAAAAAAAAGCTCGAATTCTGAAATCGTCCCCAGCAGAGTCGCCAGAGCTGTCACACCACTTTTTTTACTCCGAAAAGATTCGATTTTATAGTTCGAAAGGGTTTTTATTTCAAAGTGACAAAAAATAAAAATTTGTTTCGAAAAGAATTATTTATATTCAAAACTAAGAGTCGCCACTTGGCATAATCCGGTGTGCCAAGTCACCTTTGGAAAACCCTTTTCAAAATGATTTTGACTCTGTAAAACTGATCCGCGAACAGAGATTCTGACTAAGGAATTTTGTTGACCGAGGGGAAGGTGTTAGGCACCCCTCGGTCCTGTGGTTCGACCACGATCGCTTGGTGGAGAGTATCGGCTAATTAGAGACCACAAATGTATAAATCACACAAAGAACATAAACAAACATCAAACAACAATCCAAAAACCAAAATAATAATGTCCAGTCCAATTATTACAACCCGAAATGAAAAAAAAAGGTATTGAAAAATAAACCTACACTAACCTACACTAATCCTAAACTATGATCCAATGCCTTACCCGATGCTTTTGGCCTTCATCAAGCATATCCTCCGAATGCATAATAGGTCGGGGCATTCCCCGGTGAATCAATACAAATCCCTCGAGGCATTCCCGGCCCAATGAATACAATAGATCCCAATACATAAATTGAAACCACTCCACAAACATTTCATCATTTTAACAATCACAGATCCTAAACTTTGCCTACCCAACCTACTTTTGTCTATCCATTGTCGGCCTAAACATGATGCTATCAGATTTATAACTTGATATTTATTCCGAACGAAACATAACAACAATAAACTCAAAGGTAATCCAAATTCATCTTATCAACCTTGCAATTCCCATCCCCAATTTCATACTCAATCACATGATTAACACATGCTTCGACTATCAATTCACAATAATATTTCAGCAATCAATCAATAATACTCGACATTCATCATTCACCTCACGCATAAGATAAAGAGAAAGTCAAGACGACAATAATCAACCACTCACCATAATAAAAATGAACTAAGAATAAGAATAAGATGAGGAGATGACCTTAAATTGGGGCTTTTATTCGACCAACTTGAACTAACAAAAGACCCGGGACCAATGAACCACTACTGACAGACCTCAAACTCAAACTCCCGAATCGAATAAAACCAGTTCAAACCACGATGACCCCCAAAACCTGACTCAAACAGAACTCCAAAAATGTGTGTAAATGTTTGAGCCCAAAAATATGAGAAAACCTGAAAAATCTAGTTGCCGAAACTCCATGAACGCAGATAGCAGCACGAATAGTGAGAAAAGGATTGAATTTCTGACGAATTTTTATGTTTTCTAAACGGAATCGCCTGAAAAAGATCAGAAATAGCTCCGGCAAAGAGGTCGCCGGCCAACTCAAACCCACCAGATTCTTATCGATTTTCGTTCAGCTTTACCGATTCGACCCTTGTTCGTCTCTCTCTCGATCTCTCATATCTCTCACTGTTTAGAACCGTCTCCCACTCACTACTGTCTCTCCATCACTCGCCCTTCACTATGTGTGGTGTTTGTGATTTGTGCGTTAATTGTGTGCGAAGAAAAAATTATGTTGTGTGCGTATTCAGTGAAGTGTGGGTATGGTTTCTGGTTCTTGCGTGCGTTTCTGGAAGAATCAAGGAATTGGAAGAAGACGTATGTGTGTCTATTAGTGAATCTGTATGCCTGTGATGGTGTTGAAGTTATTGTGGGTGAGAAAAAGGAGAAAGAAAAATGAAATCCCTCTATTTTATGCTCCCTTCTCTGTATATTCTCTATGTATGTGTTTTGTGCTCTCACAAGAAAAAAAGCGTGAGCTCCCCTTTTTTTTTGTACTCTATGTATATCTATATACTGAAATGAAAACCAACCAAAACCAAAAATGGTCCCCCCTTACCCCTTTCCTAGAAGGTTCCTTTTCTCAATTCAAGAATGGAAAATCCTCACTCATCACGTGGGCTCCCGGTGAGTCTTTATCTTTTTTTTGTGTATCCCATGAGAGAGGGAGGGTATGTAGGGGTAGGGGTTAGGTGGGGTGGGTGGTGAGGTTGGGTATGTGAGGTGTTAAAATTTAATAGGGAGGGGTTGTTAGAATAAGATAAAATAATTTAGGGGTTGTTATTTTTGTCATGTTATGGAGGTATAATCACATGGGTGAGGGTGCGTGATAAGGTAAGATAAAAATGGATAAAATTGGACTTCGGGAGGGACAAAAATGGATAAAATTGGACTTCGGGAGGGACAAAATTAGGTGTCTATAGGCAGTAAGTTCATGTTCCTTCCTCTCGATGTGGAACTTATTCAACTATTCCTCAAACTCCTCAATGCATGATTTGAGTTCAGGTTTAGCAAACTTCTTCCCCAAATTGAAGACATTCAAACAGGCAAATAAAGCTTTTGCACTGTGAAATGAATTACCAATAACTTCCAAAAACTAGTCCAAGCCTAAAGCCTTGTGATTCCACAACCAATTTTACCCTGTTGATAATAGTTCGAAAATTCTCCATCACAGCATCTTCAGATAAGGCACGTTCGTTCATATGTTTTAAACAACTCTATTAGCTTTCTCATGCTCTTATCAGTGTATGATAGCTAAGATACGAAATAGGATATGTACTTGTATAGCCTAATATCTGCATAAAAGAGCATGTTAACATGCATAAGTTTCTCTGGTGATAATTCAAATAGCAAATCAGAAACTCACTAAAATCTATTCATTCAAAGGTCTCCTAATTATAATTTTTCTTTTAAATTTTTTCAAAGGTACTCCTAGAAATACTGTAAACATGTTTCCATAATAGCATAGAAAGATGAGTATGAAAGCAAATATCAGATGAAGCATCCACAAAGCCGTGGTACCAAATCGTACTGAAAGACCGGCAACTTCTAAAACAATCTCAAATAAGTATATCAGCACCTTTGAAACTTGCAGAACCACAACTCAAAGTTTACAACCACCACATCTCTGAAATGTAAATCACGCAAGATTAACTAGAGAAAGAACTATAAAATCTGACAGTAAACTGCACGACTTGGCTAGCAATAGCAAGTGGAGCAAGCTGGTATCGTGATTTATCCTCAAAACCGTGAAACCTCACAGAAAGTTGTGGTAAACCTCAATGTCAAGTTTAGGGGAAAAAATAAAGAGACATACATATTTTCACATTTAGTTTCAAGAAAGTATATGTAAACAGACCAAACCCAAGGGCAGAATAACTTCTAGAGCTTAGCATAGTGTAAACTTAGGGAACAGATATCGTTGCAAACTAAAAGTACCCAATATATTTTCTCTCTTAGCTTCTTCTAAATAGTTGATCATATTACACAAATTCTTCACGGAAATAAATCAAAAGTTTTTTCAAATTCCATACCAGTAACTCCAAAAAATCTTTCGCAAAGCTTCTCGACAAGAGCTTCCATTTGCTTGTCCTAAAAATACAAACATTCCAATCAATTCTCTACAGAAGAGCCCAAAGAAGCAAGTCAAATTCATGGCACCTTCTTAATTGAAGCAATTAAAAATTGCATGATGTTGCAGAATGATTCTTTCTTCGAGTTCTGGCTAGATAACTTGCCAAG
>NW_025851848.1:4165-5950 GCF_002878395.1 Capsicum annuum | reverse complement strand
AGATTCTACATCTTGAAACCAAGCCAATTTTGGCGCCGCTTTATGACGATGAAACCAACCAGCAAAAAGCATTAACGCTGCAAAGACCAATGCCCCAATTGCTGTACAATAGAGTTGTAATTCCGCCGGCAAGCTCGTTCTGATCTTGGACGCAGTACATTGGAATCCTGAAGCACCAGCCCCTCTCATCCCCCTCATGTGGGGGAGAACAGATCCCCTTCCCCGGGGCCTAGAAAATCATTCAAGAATATCATTATAAATGGTTGCGAATTGAAAGCGCTGAACACAAAGAATATGCAGCAATCCAAGCCTTCATCTCCAAAGCACGATAGAAATATCTTTAATCGTCAGGCAGGTGGCAACATATCTAGTTACATGGTTCAGCACTCAGAGAGTGGTAGTTGGGGGACTTCCACCCAATCTGGTTCTGATGTGACAAGCATCTTCAATGGCGATGACATGTTCCAGCAGCCAGGCGGAACCCGCCCTTTAGCCATCTATCTTTAGATACGGAGGGCTTATGAGTCACAGAATTTGAAGCCCAAAAAACAAGGTAAGAAAGGTGGAGCGGCCTCACACAAAAAGATTTGTCTAAGCAATCTCATTCTTTAATATAACATCAACATAACAATAACATTATAAAGCAATATAGGCATTTATCCCATCCATCCACCGAGAAAAACGGCGGAGTAGTCGCTCTGGAGCAGGTTCTTCGACTGGATCAATGCATGTATGAACCCTAAAAAAATCCCGAAGGTCTAGTCTAGAAAAAACCCGGATTTTGTCTATACTTTGGTTAATTCATCGATACTGCATTCTGATCAAATGTGGTACTGTGATGATAATCTTTATGGGAGGAAGGAGACGTCCTTCCGTTATGACCACGATCTTCTTCCATATAATAAGATAGATGCCTTCATATTGGGACTTATGATCCCTCTCTCTCCTTTTTTGCTAATTGAATAGATTTTCCTTACCAACCAGATAGAAGTATTATATAAGCAGAAGAGTAGGTTGCCGCTTGGCTGTCAATGAACGCTGCTTCTTCTGCCAAATCTGGAAACGTCGACTTGGATTCGCTAATCCCACCTCTCTCTCTTATCGTAGGAGTTGAGAATCCACTTCTTTTATCACTGTTGTAGACCAATTGAAAGGGATGTAGCGCAGTTTGGTAGCGCCTTTGTTTTGGGTAAAAAATGTCACGGGTTCAAATCCAAATGTGATGCCATACCATAGCTGTCAGAGTAAGAGAGAGTCTAAACAACCACACTAGTACTATAGCCTTTTTCTAACTGCCTTGACGCCTTGGCAGGCTTGGGAGTTTACTGATGTAAGCTCAAACTTCGGAGTTTATGTAAATGCCCCATCTTCAAAGTAAGCTGCTTACTTAAGGTAGCCTATTTCCTTTTCCCTTTGAGTTCAATCCTATCAGCCTTTGAGTCAGCGCTTTCGCAGCCTGCCTTTCCACCGTAAGCCTTTCCTCGTTTGAACCTCGCCCTTCACTTTTAAGGCTATGCCATCCTAAGGTGCTGCTAAATGGATGGATCTTATCAACGTCCATGAATGATAAATTGACGAGAGCTGAAGCCAAGGTTCCTTGCTACGCTCCATAGATGTTCGTACGGATCTTTCTAAATGACTTTCTGAAGCAAAGACTAGAAAACGAAAGAGAGAGAAGACAGTCGATAGGGATCAAGTATGGTTGTTGATAGTACCTGGCTAACCGCTTCCCCATCCTCCATTAAAAGGTTTCCAGCGTAGGTAGTTCCCACTTGACACCTATCG
>NW_025851847.1:7590-7819 GCF_002878395.1 Capsicum annuum | reverse complement strand
CCCAGGGAGGTGCTTGAGAGATGCTTGGAGGTGAGTGGAGTCCCGGTAGCATATATCAGAGCAATTAAGGACATGTATGATGGAGCTAAAACTCAGGTGAGGATGACGGGAGGAGACTCAGAGCATTTCATTGTCTTGACAGGATTGCATCAGGGATCTACTCTTAGTCCCTTTTTGTTTGTTTTGGTGATGGATATGTTGATGCGGCATATTCAAGGAGAGGTGCCTT
>NW_025851847.1:0-7490 GCF_002878395.1 Capsicum annuum | reverse complement strand
ACCTGCACATGGTGTTTATCGACTTGGAGAAGGCATACGACAAAGTCCCCAGGGAGGTGCTTGAGAGATGCTTGGAGGTGAGTGGAGTCCCGGTGGCATATATCAGAGCAATTAAGGACATGTATGATGGAGCTAAAACTCAGGTGAGGACGGCGGGAGGAGACTCAAAGCATTTCACTGTCTTGACAGGATTGCATCAGGGATCTACTCTTAGTCCCTTTTTGTTTGCTTTGGTGATGGATGTAGTGACGCGGCGTATTCAAGGAGAGGTGCCTTGGTGTGTGCTTTTTGCAGATGATGTAGTTTTGATTGATGAGACGTGGAGGGTGTGAATGATAAATTAGAGGTGTGGAGACAAACTATTGAGTCTAAAGGGTTCAGGTTGAGTAGGAGTAAGACAGAGTATTTGGAATGCAAGTTTAATGACGTGGGGCTGGAGCACTTTGACTTGATCACCTTATGTTGTTTAAATGTTGAAAAGAGAGTTTCCTGCATATGTTTACATGAATTTAAAAGAAAGAATTCTTTGAATTGATTTATTGTTAAGGTGGTTCCAAACTGCATGTTTTAAAAGAAGAGATGATAATATGCTATAAATGGCTCAGAGATGTGACTTGCAAGTCAATGGTACGACGATACCATACAAATGTAAGCCATAACAGAGTATGATATATGTTTTGTCTTGAATCAAGCTTAAAGGCTTAACTTTATGTGAGTCAGGTGGTTACCCGAAGAAAGCACGAGTCAAATGACTCTATGATGGAAACCATGAATTGCCGACACGGGAAAACTTGGTACCATGCTATGTAATCTTGTGTATCTTGTATTGTGTCATCCCTATTCGGGACTAATGGTTTGGAGCCCTGCTTTTTGATCTTGAGCCCAAACCCGACACGTAGACTTGATTGAGATGGAGACACCCTGCTTTGTGATCTTGAGCCCAACCTTGACACGTGAACTTGATTGGGATGGAGACACCCTTCCATGTGATCTTGTGTTCTTCTCCCCTCATTAATACTCCAATTTTGGCGGCAATCGAGATTTGGCAGTTGGTGAAAGATTGTAAGGTGTACTACCTAGCTTAGTAGTGATACAGTGTTATGAAAAATCATTATATTATGCCCATGTGTTTTCGAACTATTTTGCGATAAAGTATTTTATAGCAGCTCTCATCTATGTTATATAAACATTTTATTTTTGTTTCTTGATTACTCTGCGTACCAGTACATCTGTATTGACCCCCCTCTCCTACCGCTCAGGTTCTGAGGCTCAGTCTAGGGGTTCAGATAAGCAGTAGATAATTCAGACAGCAGATCAGATTGTGCAGTGGTGAGCCTTCTCTATTCCAGAAGGCCTGTCCTTTTAGATTATGTCATCTATTACAGTTTTGGTCTACTGGGGGCCTTGTCCCAGTTTTCAGATAGTTGTCAGATTTTCATGTAGTAGAGATTTCGTAGACTGTTCCAGATGTTGTTTAGTTGATTTCGGATTTCATTCCTTATTGTTAAACTTAATCCAGAGTATGACCATATTTCCGTATTAGATCATAAATTCACATTTTCTTTTATTGTATGAATGTTGTGCATGACTACCAGATAGAGTAGGACGATCGGGCCTTCATGGTTCGGGATGGACGATCGTGCCTTCATGGTTCGGGATGTCCGTCACGGCCAGGCCCTAGTTCGGGTCGTGACAAACTTGGTATCAGAGCACGGTTCATGGTCCCAGGGTGTCTGTGAAATCGCATCGGGTAGAGTCTTGTTTATGGGTGTGTAGCGCGCTACACTTATAAGCAGAAGACTACTAGGCGTTTAGGAATGTCCCTCTTTCTTCATGTTCTAGTTCGTGCAATAGAGTCAGAATGTTCCTCTTTCATACTCTAATTCATGCTATGGTGTCACCCATATGAAAGAAAAGTTATCCTATTTTTTTTTCCTTACTCTGGTGTGCCCAAATAATGCTCTCAGATTTACTAGCAGAAATTTTAAAAGTCACACAAAGGACTGGAGAGGAGCTCCCTAGTTTAAAAATTGTGTCCTCGTTCTTATGAGACGTTCAGTTAAGACAAGAGTAAGATGTGTATTCTTGGGTCATTGAATATTGTGTGTCAAGTTTCTATCTCTTGTAATCTTGATATCATTGTGTTGTTGAAAATAAAAAGTCTAGTGAAGCTGTGGGGGGCTGTTTCGATTCACTAGCATAGTTGCTTTGTTATTCGTTTCATTTTCTTGTTCAAAACACAAAAATCAAAGTCTAGTGAAGTCGTGTGAGACCTATTTCGATTCACTAGCAACTTGTTGTTCATCTTGTTGTTCTTGTGTTTGTTGGAACTGTATTTCCACTCGAGTAGTAGTATAAGTTAAAGTGTCAGTGTCATGACCTATTGATAGTGAAATTAGACCAAGAAGTTGGTGAAATGAAGTCACAAGTTTAGAGGTCAGAGTGAGGGTAACTTTTGTGTAACTAAATATTTATAGTTGAATAACCGTTGATTGAGAATAATTTACTATTTTGTGGTGGTAGATTAATGCGGTAGTACCATTTGTGGATTGTATGGTAGTCCGTGGATATTTAAGGTGGTTATAGAAACACCTTATAGGCTGTGAATGAAAATTGCTAGATTAGCCAGTAAGTTGTAAGTATAGACTAAAACTAAAACTAAAACTGTCGAAATAGTCTTTTTCTTTTTTCTTTTTTCTTTTAATGCCAACTAGTTTAGGTTACTTGCATTGGAAGTGTATTTTCTATGAGTAAAAAAAAATTACATAAAAAAAGAATAAGTAGTACATTATATTGCTATTAAAGTTGCAATATATGATATTCATGATTTAAAAGGCAAAAACACATGTTATTTAATTTTATTATATATATTGCACTTGTATGTCATGTCAATTAATTAGCATCTTCATTATAAGACAGATGAATAAATCTATAATCTATATCTATATCTATAATATATTAAAAGTGTGAAACCCTTATAAAATTGAATTGAACCTTTTGTCATTCATTAAAAGTCCTTGCTAGTTTATACAAAATCGTCTTTTTCATTATCTCTTCAATATTTAAGAGTTGAAAATTAATTAAATATACTTATGGTAAAAAAAATTCCTTATTAGAAGACATCAGAATTTGTGTATCTTTTTCTAATTTAAGAGTCGAAAATTAATTAAATATATTTATGGTAAAATCTTTCCTTATTAGAAGTCATCAAAGTTAATGACAACTGATACTTTTTCTATTAGTTTAAGAATTCTAAGTCAACTAAATTTGATTTTAAGAAGCTTTGAAAAATCTAAAAGTAAATATAAAACTATTGGAATAAGAAAAAATTAAGAAGTTTCAGATTTTTAAATGTTTTAAGTACGTAATAGAATGTAATCAATAAATTTGTAAGGAGTTAACTTTAAAAATAAGAAAAGATTTTAAATATATATATAAAAAATAATCGTACCACAAATATGATTCAAATTGATGCGCTATCTTAGCTTATAACAACAAGAGAAAGAGGTACGCAAACGCAAAAGTGACGATTCATCAACCAATTGGAATTGAAAAACACATATGTGTATGTGTTTATGTTTACATTATTATATTAAAGTGTGAAAGATTTTTGAAAAGTGATTCGAAATTTTTACACATTATTAAAAATCTCCCAAATAGATAAAATCATTTAATTTTAAATAATCAAACGTTACACGCGCTAGGTACGTGCGATTAAACTAGTAATTTAAAAATATATGCGTATATCTCACTTTTATGAATTCAAATGTTACACTAAATAAGATATTTGTTTAAATTGAGCAAGATGCATATAATAATTAAATTCAACATCTTTCAAATATGTAAAGATGGAGAATCTATTTAATTAAACCTAACCTTTATCACAAAAAAAATTTTCAAAGCCGATTGACATTCATCTACCACTCGTAAACTATAGCAAAACAATATAATGATAGAGATATGAAAACAATACAATTAAGCTTTACACAAAAAATTCTTCAAAGCCGATAGACATTCATCTACCACCTGTAAACTACAAATAATATGATAATAGAGCTATCAAAACAATACATTTAAACCTAATCTTTACACAATTTTTTTTTTTAAAGCCAGTTGACATTTATCTACCAACTGTAAACTATAACAAAACAATACGATAAAAGAGATATCAAAACAATACAATTAAATCTAACCTTTACACCCAAAAAATCTTCAAAGCTGATCAACATTCATCTATGACCTGTAAACTATCATCTAAAACCTGTAAACTACCACAAAATAATACACTAATAGAGATATTAAAACAATACAATTAAACCTAACCTTTACCTAAAAAACTTCTTTAAAGCCGACCGACATTAAATTTATAGGTAGTTACTTCTAATTATTTTACTTTTAAATATGTAGATACACGTATATACTACTACATTATTACTATAATACACTATTATTTATTTAATGATTGTTATGATTATGAAATAATTGTAGTTTATTTAAGACTCTTCAATTATGATTATGAAATAGTTAGAGTTTATGTACAAATATTTTGACTTCTATTATTTATTTACTTATTTATTTTGTATTCTTATTATTATATGAAATAATTAGAATTTATTTAGTACTTTTCAAGTATGGTTCCTACCTTTAAGATAATGAATTTTTTTAATGCTATGAATAAATAATTTAAAAATATACTGAAACAGAGAACATGAAGCTTATATTTGAGACAAATCAATCTCAGAAAAACTAAACTTATATTTATATCAATCGTAAATCAAAGCACAAATAATTATGTGTAACACCCCGTACTTTCGGGCTAAAGTTTTAACCATCGTTTCCGTGTGTACAGACCCGAACCCAATGATACTTTGTTAATACATGTGTGATGATCAATCCTATAGTGTGAATACTTTTGAATATGAATTGAGGTGACAAGAATCTCCTAACTGTAAGACGAGTTGAAAACAATTCCATCGATTAAGTTTTAGTGGACACTTAAACTTGGGTCAACTTTCATCGATCATAACTCCTGTTATACAGTGAACTGGGTGGCCTGCCATATATCAAATGAAAGGTCTTTGAATCTTCTTTCCAACACAACTGATTTCGTCCAAATCCAACATCAGAATAAAAAGTTATACCCAATTTACTTCAGCATGTCAGTCTGTCAACTGGGGGACTTCTGTGACGTTTTTTGTTTCCTTAGGGGTAAGGGTGTCAAGTGGACCGGGCCCCGGCCCGAATCGCCCCACCTAAAGAAACCGGCCCGATTTGACCCAGCTCGATAAGTCCAAGGGCTTTAGGGTACCGGGCCATTTTTTTTTGGGCCTGATTAACCCGACCCGGTCAAAGCCCGTCGGTTAACTGGCCTGGCCCAGATTTTTTATTTTTTTTTTAAATTTTGGATTTTGGGACAAAATTGAATTTCCAGTTTAAACTTAAAACATACTTCGAATATATTATTAATTTACTACCTAGTATTATTAATAATTTATTATATTAAGTAGCATATGTTTTGTATATTTATGTATATATCTTCTATAGATGTGTATATTTAATGTATACATGTGTATATGTTAAATTGTATATATATTGTAGTGTATGTTTTATTTAAAGTACTACATATATATTGAATGGTGCATATATCTTCTATAGTTGTGCATATTTAATGTATAAATGCGTATATGTTTTACAAATAAGTATATAACTATATATATTTGCAGTATATACATGTATTGTAGTATATGTTTTATTTAAAGTAGTACATATACATTGAATGGTGCGTATATGTGTGTATATATCTTCTATAGGAGAGTATATTTAACGTATATATGGGTATATGTTTTATAAATTAGTATATAACTATATATATTATAGTATATATATATATATATATATATATATATATATATATATATATTGTAGTATATGTTTTACTTATAGTAGTACATATATATTGAATGGTGCTTATATTTGTGTATATATCTTCTATAGACATGCATATTTAATGTATACATGCGTATATGTTTTATAAATTAGTTTATTATTATATATATATATATTATAGTATATACATTTATTGTAGTATATATCTTACTTAAAGTAGTACATATAAATCGAATGGTGCGTATATGTATGTATATATTTTCTATAGACGTGTATATTTAACATATACATTTGTATATGTTTTATAAATTAGTATATAACTATATATATTGTAGTATATACATATATTGTAGTATCTGTTTTACTTAAAGTAGTACATATATATTGAATGGTGCATATATTTGTGTATATATCTTCTATAGACGTGCATGTTTAATGCATACATGCGTAAATGTTTTATAAATTAGTATATAACTATATATATATATATATATATATATATATATATATATTATAGTATATACATATATTGTAGTATATATTTTACTTAAAGTAGTACATATACATTGAATGGTGCGTATATTTGTGTATATATCTTCTATAGACGTGTATATTTAATGTATACATGTGTGTATGTTTTATAAATTAGTATATAACTCTATAATATATATATATATACTTATATATATTGTAGTATATGTTTTATTTAAAGTAGTGCGTATAGTCGTATATATTGAATGGAGCGTATATATGTGTAATTGTGTATATGTGTATATATTTTTTTAATTCTAATGTAGTATATATACTATATATATAGTGTGTGTATATTGTTTAATGTATTTAAAATGTATATAGGTGGGTATATAGTGTATATTGAAAAAAAGTTTTTTTTTTTTAATTTTTGACCGGATTTGACTGGATTTTTAACCCGGTTTGACCAGGTTTAGGTGGGTTTGACCGTGTTGGGTTAAGTGGGCCGGGTTAGGGTGGTTATTGATTTTTTTACTATTGAGCCAGGCCCGACCCACTTAACACCAACCCGGACCCAGTTCGGCCCACAACCCGATTAATTTTCACGGGCCGATTTTCGGATTGGCCCGACCCGACCCACTTGACACTCTTACTTAGGGGCATTTTAGTCTTTTACCCTCGACCCCAATCGTCCAAACCACAGAATTTAAGTTCTGAAATAGCCTAATTAGCCCTAAATTCACATTTCTCTACAATTGAAATCATCCTCTCTTTCCCAAAAATAAAAAAAAAAATCCCTAACTCTTAAGCCAAGATTTCAAGAAAATAGATCAATACTCGGATTTCATCTTTCTTATCTAACAATCTAAGGTACGTGGGATTTTTCTAAAACTACATGGGCATGGTAAAATTGTTTTAATGATGAATACGTGTTTAGAAATCATGATCTTACAAAGGAGTTTTGGATTTACGATTATATTCATGTATTATGAACTCTTAGTGATGATAAAGTTTTGGTCTTGAGGCCTTTCCCCCAAATCTAATTTATAACCATGTTTAAGTAGATATATGTATGAGTTTGAATTATGAATTGAGAGCATGAACTATTTGAAATCCCTCTCTTATTTACAAGT
>NW_025851846.1:1150-1521 GCF_002878395.1 Capsicum annuum | reverse complement strand
ACATATATATACACAACATTCAATATATATGTACTACTTTAAATAAAATATACTTCAATAGATATATATACTACAATATATATATATATATATATATGAAATTAAATACTAATTTATAAAACATATACACATATATATGTTAAATATATACGTCTACAGAAGATATATACAAATATATACGCACCATACAATATATATGTACTACTTTAAATAAAATATAGTTATACATATATATATATATAGTTATATACTAATTTATAAAACATATACCATTCCATACATTAAATATATATGTCTATAGAAGATAGAAACACATATATACGCACCATTCGATATATATGTACTACTTTAAATAAAATATACTACAATAT
>NW_025851846.1:0-1050 GCF_002878395.1 Capsicum annuum | reverse complement strand
ACACATATATACGCACCATTCAATACATATGTACTACTTTAAATAAAATATACTTCAATATATATGTACTACAATATATATATACTAATTTATAAAACATATACACATTTATACGTTAAATATATACGTCTATAGAACATATTTTCACATATACACGCACCATTCGATACATATGTACTACTTTAAATAAATATACTACAACATATATATAAGCTACAATATATATATATATATATGTATATATATATATATATAGTTATATACTAATTTATAAAATGTATACATATGTATACATTAAATATATATGTCTATAGAAGATATATACACATATATACTCACCATTCAATATATATGTACTACTTTAAATAAAACATATACAACAATATATATATATATATATGTATATATATATATATATATATAGATATATATAGTTATATGCTAATTTATAAACCATATACACATGTATACGTTAAATATATACGTCTATTGAAGATATATACACATATATGCACACCATTCAATATATATGTACTACTTTAAATAAAATATACTACACTATATATGTATACACTACAATATATATGTATATATATATATAGATATATATAAATAGTTATATACTAATTTATAAAACATATACACATGTATACATTAAATATATACGTCTATAGAAGAAATATATACATATATACGCACCATTCAATATATATGTACTACTTTAAATAAAATATACTACAATATATATATATATATATAGTTATATACTAATTTATAAAACATATAGACATTAATACATTAAATATAAACGTTTATAGAAGATATATACACATATATACGTACCATTCAATATATATGTACTAATTTAAACAAAATATACTACAATATATATATATATATATATATACTAATTTATAAAACATATACACATGTATACGTTTAATATATACCTCTATAGAAAAAATATACACATATATACGCACCATTCAATAAATATGTTCTACCTTATAAAAAATAAAATTCAATATATATATATATATATATATACTA
>NW_025851845.1:0-2363 GCF_002878395.1 Capsicum annuum | reverse complement strand
TTTTTATTTCTCTTCACTCACCATCGCCTTATGGTGCCTGCAAAGGTTTTCACCAATAAGACTCTCTCATTTTTATTTCTCTCCACTCACCATCGCCTTATGGTGCTTGCAAAGGTTTTCACCAATAAGACTCTCTCATTTTCATTTTTTCTCAACTCACCATCGCCTTATGATGCCCACGGGGGTCTTCACCAATAAGACTGTCTCATTTTTGTATTTCTTTCCTAATTTCTTATGTTGAGGGAGATAAGTTGTACTTCACAATGTATTATCATATCGAATGTATTCTTATACTTAACATTATCAAAAATTGATCAGAAGGACTTTCTTTGGTTGTAACTTGGCTTTTGGTTAAGGTTAGAAAAGATGGTAAGGGGCTCAAATGATACTTGAAGTGGGGGGTGGGACTTAAAACTTTTGGAACCGACTCAAACAACACATTAACTCATGCTCCAGTTTTGTTGACTGGGTGAATCTTAAATCATTATTTGGTTGGACCGAGCCCGAAATAGGGCAGGCTATGTATCTCACTCCCGAGAGAGGAAAATCAAGTCGCACGTAGTTCCATCAGCTTGTTCTTTGTTTTGATTTGATTTTGATTTTTTTTATTTTCGAACTCTTTCTTTTATTCTTATTTTCTTGACATTTATCTTTAACTCTATTTTGATTCCAAAAGAGGGATATGAAAGAAAAATAAAACGAAGCTCAAATGGGTAAATAAAGGATGACACCATGTTTGGGTAGAAGAATAAAATGCCTTCATCATATCAATCTTCAAGAATGCAAGTACTAAACATGCAATGAACTCAACAAAGGATCAAATATCATACATAGTATCTTTTGACTGCATCAGCATTGATAGCCATTTCTGTCATTTTGCCTTCAAAATCTGTCAACTATAAGGCTCCATTGGGCAACACTTTCTTCACAACGAAGGGACCTTGCCAGTTAGGGGAGAACTTGCCTTTCGCCTCAACCTGGTAAGGAACGATACATCTCAATACCAACTAACCAACTTCAAAATTCCTGGGATGGACCTTTTTGTTATACGCTCGAGCCATCCTCCTCTGATACAACTGGCCATGACACACAGACGTTAGCCTTTTTTCCTCAATCAAACTCAAATATTCCAGTCGGGTTTTTACCCATTCTTCATCATCAATCTCTACTTCTACAATGACTCGAAGAGAGAGAATTTCAACTTCTGCAGGGATGACTGCTTCTGTTCCATACACCAATAAATATGGAGTTGCCCCTGTTGAAGTGCGAACAGTGGTGCGATAACCTAGCAATGCAAATGGAAACTTTTCATGCCACTGTTTAGACCCTTGTACTATTTTTTGCAGTATCTTTTTTATATTCTTATTGGCGGCTTCTATAGCACCATTAGCTTTTGGACGATATGGAGTAGAATTTCGATGTGCGATCTTAAACTGTTGACATACTTCCTGCATCAAATGACTATTGAGATTGGCAGCATTGTCTGTAATGATCATCTTAGGAATTCCAAATCTACAAATGATATTGGCATGAACAAAATCTACCACAACCTCCTTTGTCACTGACTTGAAAGTTACTGCTTCCACCCACTTTGTGAAGTAGTCAATGGCTACCAAAATGAACCTATGTCCATTTGATGCCTTCGGCTTAATCGGTCCAATCATATCCGTTCCCCAAGCCACGAACGGCCATGGAGCAACCATTGCATACAACTCAACAGGAGGAGAACATATCAAATCACTGTGTACCTGACATTGATGACACTTTCGAACAAATTGAATAGAATTTCTTTCCATAGTAAGCCAGTAATAACCTGCTCGAAGAATCTTCCTTGACAAGACATGATCGTTCATATGCGACCTGCATACTCTAGAGTGTATTTCAACCATGATTGCTGAGGCTTCTCTTACATCTACACACCTCAAAAGTCCGGCAGTGGAAAATCATCTTTCAGACTTGCTCTGTTCAAATCACGGTAATCAACACACACTCAAATTTTGCCATCTTTCTTTGGTACGGGAACAACATTAGATAACCACATGGGATAGCGAGCTACTCGAATTACTTTGGCTTCAAGTTGTTTCATGATTTCCTCTTTAATTTTAATACTTACATCCGTTTTAAACTTCCTCAACTTCTATTTGAGAGAAGGGAACGCGGGATCAGTTGGCAATTTGTGAGCCACTAATTTAGTGCTTAAAACAGGCATATCATCATAAGACCATGCAAAAACATCCTTGTAATCAATTAATGCTTGAATCATTCCCTCTTTTAGCCGTGGCAAAGCATGTACACTGATTTTAGTTTCCCTAACACCTTCTTGATCCCCTAGATTTATTGGCTCAGTCTCTTTCAAATTAGGA
>NW_025851844.1:1519-1951 GCF_002878395.1 Capsicum annuum | reverse complement strand
ACAACTTGGACCCCAATTCAGCATTATTTGCTTAACTGGGGCATGTCGGTTAGATGACTACTTCCCACAGTTTTAATATTAGTCTCAGTAAAGGAACTCAGATAGTTTTTCCAATTTAAGACTGTTAGATACAGTCAACTCGGAATACTATGGAACTCAGCTAGTTCCATTAGAACCTAGACTGCCAGATACAGTTACTCAGTATTAGTTATATCAGTTATCAGTAACTAATGTTATCAGTACTCAGACTCAATAACCGTGTTATGATAAACCCAGTCAATATTTTTATGTATTTATTCATGTATTCTTATGCTCATATTAGACAGTCAGTTAGTATAATCCATGCATGTGAATTGCTTCATTATCCTACCTTACCTACATACTTAGTACATTCAATCATATTGATGCATTTGCACTATGGTGTTTTATTCT
>NW_025851844.1:1128-1419 GCF_002878395.1 Capsicum annuum | reverse complement strand
TCCAAATTCTCAATAGCCGTCCAGTATTAAGCAGTTAGAGTTTTAGCAGTGAGTCCTCATTCTCCGAGGACATAATTATTATGTTATCATTACAGCATTCTGTTTCTTTCAGTAGTCGGAGTTAGTTAGGGACCTGTCCCATCAACTCCTTATTCTAAAAGTTAGAGGCCTTTGAGACTACAATATTATTTAGACTATTATGTTCCAGACAGTTATATTTAGTTTTTTTGGGTATTTGATACTGTAATACCCCATAAAATCCTAAGTCTAAAATTCAACTCGTTATGCTTT
>NW_025851844.1:0-1028 GCF_002878395.1 Capsicum annuum | reverse complement strand
CGATGGGGCAAGGTCGTAGTACATCTCAGGTAAGTTTCAAAATTTTTGGAATAGCGTAAGGGCATGTTTGGTGTGCCAAACCAGTAGCAAAATGCATTTAGCCTACGTCGCCCAGCCTAAAGAACTATTCTAAGCAAGGCGCCACCTAGCTAAAGTGGTGGACTTGCAAGGCACCTCCATGGATAGAGCGGTGCTATAGCAAGGCACCGCCCTGTAACTCCGGTGGATGCCCAGTTTTCTGCATTTAACCTCCATGTTTCCAAGGGCAATTTTGTCAATTTCCCTACCCTATATAAGCCTAATAACAAGAGATTTGGCCATAATTCAAAAGTTTAAACTCTATTTCTCTCAAAAACTCTCAAGAACAAGCCCTAGGGTTTTCATAAAAGGATCAATTCTAAGGGAATTCACCATTAAATTTGAAGAATCTCTCCGTTAACCTTTATTAAATCAAGAGCTAAGGTATGCATAGTGTTGATCTATGGATCCCTCTCATCCATAAATTTCAAGAACCTTCTTTTAAATTATGAATCATGAAGTTATGTTATGGGTTGGTTATGTTTGTGTGATTAATTGTCATACAACTCCCAAGTTAGAATCTTTATGTGATTTTATGAAACTATAATGACATGTAAATTGAAATATATGAATCTTGGGTAGTTTGAATTATTAAAAGTGATGAATATGCCTATTCCATAAAGTGTGCATGCAAAGTGTTTGATAAAATACCTAAGAGACTAGAAATCATGTATTATGACTAAATAGAACCTAAATGATAAGCTCATACTCTATCACTTACGACATACCATAAATTTCATGCTAATTGTTGTGTATTATTGTTGTGATATGGAATGCTCATGAAATTGGAATCTTGCAAGTATGTAAATGTTATATGCATTATCTTCCTTGTTCAAGATTATGCTGAACATGTACTTTATGAAATCCCCAACTTATGACATTATAAATTATGGACTTTATTCCTATGATCAAGTAAGTCATGTTGTGTCAGTTTTCTTCCATCGAGTCCT
>NW_025851843.1:0-1337 GCF_002878395.1 Capsicum annuum | reverse complement strand
GTACAGTGGCTTCTCAAAATCTTTCAATAGTTTATAAAACTTTTTTGCTTCAAGATTTGGATTCTCTTTAAATAAATCATCACAATAAGTATGTGTAGGTCCACCATCAAGATTAGGATACATGTCTCTCAATAATTATTCAATTTTATCTTCACTCTCACATTCTTCTACTTTATCAAATTCATATTCAGACTCAGATTCAGATAATGGTTCATACAAGCGTTCCCCATTGTGTAACCAAAAAGTATAATTCTAAACTATTCCATGTACTTTTAACTATGCTCCAATTATTTTATGAGTTCCTAAAGTAGTATTGCAAAATTTGTACATGGACATTGTATATCATGTTCTTCTCCTATTTTTTCAAACGCATTGTTCAAAAACTTTTTCACCCCCTTTTTGTAGATTTCATTGGACTGATCATTTAAAAGTTGCATACATTGCTTACTAGGTGCCATAACCTTGTATAATAAAAAAACTATTAAATTGAGAAAATGTAAAGAATAAAAAAATAATACTAAGATGCATACTCAGTATATTCCTATAAAGTGGGGTCTGGGGAAGGTAGTATGCAATTCATGCCACTACCTCAGATAAAGTAGTAAAGTTATTTCCGATAGACCCCCGGCTCAGGAAAAATAATAAATATAACAAAAAATATAATGACACTAAATAATTTACTGATAATATTGGATGAAAGAATATTGGAAGGAGAATACTGAAGTTTAAACTCAAACTCAAATGTTGATCAATTCGCTCACAAAGAAGAATGTTGTGTAGTTGGGTATGTTTGACAGAGACCTTTCCAGTTCATATAACCAGTGTTCATGGAAGGAAAATATTTTGTTCTTGTAAGCATGTCTTTAGTCACTAACTATAAGTATGATGGAAGAATTCATATGGTGATGCCATGAATAAAAGGTTCAGCAATCAAATATTTCCCAATTTCCTCATGGAAAGAGGTAATTTTTTCATATCTGAGCAGATAAACCTACAAAGAAAGGGTTTTAAAATATGTAGCTGGAGCTATCTATGCTAAGAAATTCTTGAAAGTATGAATCAATTATTCATACACCTAAAACATGTTTGGAAGATGGTACATGTTCCTGAACCTATATGGAATTCAGGGGTAATGGCGGGCAACTTAAACCAAGAATTGTGTAGCTGGCAGCGCCAGAAGATAATAAAGAAAGAAAAGCTGATATGGAAGACCATCCCTCTATGAATTTTATAGAATGTTTGGTTAGATAGCAACAGTAGACTCATTGAGGGAAGGGAGGAAATGCCATATTTTGTAATATATAGATGTATCCAACATCTAAAACTATGACCTAAGA
>NW_025851842.1:0-4723 GCF_002878395.1 Capsicum annuum | reverse complement strand
CAGGATGGCCTTTTCTAATTATGCCTTAGTACCGTATCTATTCCTCATTAAGGTTCTAAAAACATTGAGCACTATGGAGAAAAAGTAAAGAATATTGAGAGTCAGGTTAAGACATAGGTGCAACAAGAGAGTAGGAGTAAGATAAGAGGCATACAGACCCAATTTGATGGGTTTGAGAGGTAGATCAACCAAAATATAGTAGATGTATAGTCCCCACTTTTGAATGGGATATATGAGGAACTTTCCACACTCTGGGATGCCATAGAGCATATATATGCCATGACTTTCCCCTTGATGCCCATTATTAAGGTTATCATGAGAAGGAGGTGATACTATATATATGGGGAGTTGATAGGTTGAACACCGAGTTAATGATGATGATAGGCCAAGGAAGAAAAATAAGAGAAGTAAGAAGAGTGAGTAGAGGGATGTTGAGGCTTTCACATTAGTTAGTATTCAGTATGAGTGATACCATCAAATGAGGGTTTGTGAGATGGAGATGGGAGTTGGTAGCTCCAAAGTTATTGATGAGATGACTGCCAATACAGCTGAGTTGATTAGGAGAACTTCTCCTACCTCACAGGCACCATTGAGTGCATTAACCACCGCTGGTGTCACTGTTGATTTGAGCATCCTAGACACCTAGCGGACCATTGCAGATGAGATAGGTGCCTGTACTGAGATCCCCGTACTTACACTACATGAGATGGCCACCTTAAGTGCCCAAGTATGTATTCACTTTTTGTTATTACATTATTAATGCATTAGGGACCATGCATAGTTTCTTAGTTAGGGGCTGGTCTGTACCATAATGCCGCAGAGTTTTGCTGCTATGGTTCTTTTCCTACTGATCATGGTATAGTTGTAGAATCGGCATATCTAGTATAAGATAGTTTAGTATTGTGTTTTTTGTCTCACGTTGTGTTTTTTTATGTCATTTTGTATTTTTGTTTAACTAGGAAAAAAAGTATTTAAGGAAATTGATATGTTCTATTTGATTGTGCTTTAACTTGAGATACCCCTCCAAAATTTTGTTTTGAACTAAGTGTGATAGAGATATATGTGGCCAATGTGAATCTAGTATTGGCATTAGAATTAGGAACATGATAATCATAGCTAATATTTGCATGAAACAAATAGTTAATAGTGTGTGATATAACACTGTGCCAAGTGTGTGTGAGATACTACTTGCCTAGGTCGTAGGATATTTGTTTATGAAAGGATCATAGGCCTTTCATCAAAATAATCCACTTGTATCCAAAAATAACCTTCCAAAATAAGAATTAGAATCCCTTGATCCCAATTTTGAGACTTAAATACCTATTTTTTTTACACCATATCACCTTCCCATTTTTTTCATAATAAACCTATTTTGGCCTTGATCCTCCTTGGACATTGTGCACTCAATGAAGATAACTCACCTAATTTGAGGGTGACTATTATAGGGGTGCGTGATTTAAGATAGGTATGAAGAAGGAGTATGAATAAGTGAAAAAAATAGGGATATGTGTGGTAGATAAGAAAAAAGAGAAAATAAAAAAGAAAAGAGATGTTGAAAAAAAGAAAGAATAAAAGAAACCATACCCAACTTTAATGTGCAATAAAAGAATTAAAAGAGAGAAATAAGGGCGGAATTAAAGAAAATTGGTTAAAAGTAGACCCCAAAAAGTAATTATAGTGCCGAGGAGGCTTAGTAGCTAAAATTCCCAAATATGTCATACAAGTCCCCAAGCCTACGTTACAAGGCAAGTAAATTCCTATAGTGATGCTAACCCTACTCTCTAAAATGTAAGGTAAAGAAAATAAGGGCGAGCCTATGGTATTATATAGTGTGAGTATCTAGTGATCGTCCCAACATTAACATGCAAAATTTATCTGAGTGTGTGGGACTTCTTTGATATGAGGGCGCATGGGTTCTGTTACTAACTGTTTGTTTGTTCAAGTAATGTAATTTGCATATAATGTGTGGTTATCTATTTCTAATGTAATGCCATAGCCTGATTCCTTTCTGTCACATTGTTGTGCTTCATGAATTCACACAATCTTAGTCTTGAAAAGTAAAAGTAGGAGAGATTAATATTTTGTAGCTTAAAAGTGAAATTGACAGTCGTAGATATCTTAGGGTCTTTTTTGTTAAGGATCCTATTTGTGTTGTTTTGCTTTTATTTCTTGAGGACATGCAAATATTCTAAGTTAAGGATGTTGATGTGCCAAGGTTTCATGACACGTTTGATGCTTAAAAATATGAAAATATGCAAATACTTAGGCCTTTTTGTCAAATATGCTGTGTGGACTGTGAAACGAGTCGTTTAGTCAGCTAATGACTCGTGATCTAAGTCGTTTCATAAATAGTGAATGATGCAGACTTTGGGGAGTAATAGAGGCTATCCACTACTCATTAGGAGTAATAATGAGTCCTGTGAGGAATATTTCAATGCATAATTGCTAAAAGTACTAAAAGTTGACAAGTGACGTTCTAGTGGAAACGAGTGAAGCCCACGAGTCATGATGACAGATAATGATTCGTGATAAGGAATTGAGCTATACATGGAGAAAAAGTACTGAAAGATGAAATTCACTTGAGTCATAACGAGTCCCATCCAATGATTCATAAGATATCACAATAAGTTGTGACCACTGAGTTTAGAAGAGAGCTATGATAGCATACTACAAGTCCTAATGACTCGATCTATTATATATAATGGATATATTTTACTTTGTGATATTATTTCATCCATATTTTCTCTCCAATATTTTAAATATTTGTAGTCTATTATTTTATCCTGTAGTAATTGCAGAGTTATAGATTTCTGTATAATAATTTATCCTAATTGTACTGTAATGTATATCTAATTCTAGATTTTCAATGTTATTTATTATTTTGTGTTTTTCTTCTCGTAGCGAGTTTTTTAAATTATATAAACTATCACATGTACTTTTTCCTAAATTTTCTAAGGTTTCTTCTATCCATATTAATTTTTCTTTTAGATTCTCCATTATTTTTCTAATTTGGTTTCTATAATTAATTTCTTTATTTAGATTATCTTGATTTTCTCTAGTTTTTCTAATATATTCTAACATCTCTTAATCTGAGTAATATCTATTTGGGTAATTATCCAGGTATAACTGTGCTATCCAATTTATAGTTTCAATTGGATAACTGAGCAATTAGCTTATTATATCCGGTCAATCTCTGGGTTATATAGTTTGTATCTGGTTCTTGGATGCTTATAGCTCTGGAGTTAGTATTTAAAAAGGTTTGTACATTGTAGATATTTTCTATATATTTTCGAGCTGTGTAGTTGTAAGTCTTTTTGTCTTGATTTAGACTATCTCGGTATGCGGTAATTTGTGGGGGTATAAACATGGGATCTTTTGATGTATTTGGTATATATGGTTTATCAAATAGCTTGTTTAGGTTCATATTTATGTTTTTCCTAACTCCTTTGCTTGTACCTGCAGAAGTAGATTGATAAATGTTATGGGTTTTATGGAGTGTCCCATCATCTCCTTCTAGCTCTGAACTTTAATGTCTTCCGATTGACATAGCTCTGCACACTGCTGAGTTAGCTGATTTGTAGCTATAGACTTCAGTTTAACTTCATTAGTCTTTAGCTTTTCTATTTCATTACCCATACTGTCCACTTTTATTGA
Source organism: Capsicum annuum (assembly GCF_002878395.1). Lineage (NCBI taxonomy): Eukaryota > Viridiplantae > Streptophyta > Magnoliopsida > Solanales > Solanaceae > Capsicum > Capsicum annuum. Next base: position 1,069 of record NW_025851842.1, on the reverse strand, counting down.
AAGCGTAATTAGGGTGTTGAATATTTTTTCTAGAGTATCCTCTCCTATTATATCAGTCTGCGTAGCTTTGTCTTGATATGTAATCTGTAATAACATTTTTGTTAGTACTAATTACTTCAATTATAAATGTGAAATTTAATATATTCAAGACTAATCTTCGAATCTCTTTTGTTGTAACTGAATTTTGTATTTTCTTTGTTAACCACCAGCGTACCTGTGTATTATCCGTTCGTACAATAAACTTTTTATATACAATATATGGCTCAAATGCTAACAAACATTTATATAATGAATATAATTCTTTCCTATTTATTTCCCATTTTATTTCTGTTTCATTGAACGTACCTGAGTAGTATCTACAATGGTGTTCTAATTTTTCTACTTCATATCGGTATTTAAGTACTCCTCCATAACTACATTCACTAGCATCTGCTTCTACTATACATATAAATTTTCTATTTTCATCGAAAAATTGTAGTTTTGGTAATTCTTTACAAAGTAATTTTATTTTCTGAACTTGTTTTTTATCTTCTTCATTATAGTTATATTCTACATCCTTTTTTAATTTTTTCTATAGTGGTTTTAAAGTTTCTGCTAATTTTGGAATATATTCCCTTACTTGGTTTACTAATCCTAAAAATGATTGTAATTTATTTTTTTATATCTAATTCTTCTTTCCAATTTATTATTTTTTGTACTATATGTTATTGCATTTTTACTCCACTCTTATCTATTTCTATTCCAAAAAATTCAATTTGATTTTTCATAATTTCAGCTTTCTTTTCACTTAGACTTATTCCCGATTTTTCTATTATATCTGTACATTGTCCTAACAATTTTAAATGTTCTTCTTTAGTTTTTGTATATAATAGTATATCATCTGTGTATACTATACAATTAGATAATTATTTAAAATAACTATTCATAAAATGTTGATATCTACCTGGTGCATTTTTATATCCAAATGGTAATACGTTCCATTCATAAAATCCTTGTGGTACCGTAAATGCGGTTAATTCTTTAGATTCTTCTTCTAACTTTAAATGGTAAAATCCTGATTTACAATCGA
>NW_025851841.1:0-2972 GCF_002878395.1 Capsicum annuum | reverse complement strand
CATTTTCATAAAATTGCTATTTTCAAAATATTCTCTTCAATCATGTACATAACAAAATATTATCATCTTAGATTACTATATACTAGATTATTCTTAGATAACATGTTCTTCGGTCACTATTAGCATGGTAATTTGAATATTTTTCCCTTAAACAGCGCCTCTACTCTGGTTACTCCCCACCACGGCTTCTTGCCTCATTGGTTTCACCTTTAGGATGGCATAGTTCTTAGGGATTTTTCTCCGTTTCCACTTTGCTAATAAACTTCTTAACATATTATTCTTCGAATAATTCTACTATAAAGTAACTAACATAAATTTGTTTTATCATACCATGGTTATTAGAAATTATGAATTTAGCTATTCATAATCATAAATAAATATACCTGTTCGGTAGGTTTGATTTTTCTAAGGTTTGTTCCTCCATAGCTTTTTCCATTGCAATAAATCTGTTTTTTTAATAACTAAGCAAAATATTTATTGTGGACAAGAGAGAGTTTTTGCTTCAAAACATGAAGGCATGCTTTGCAATGCCTTCGGTTCATCTTATTTATAGACTGAATCTTTACAAGAGTATTCACATTTCTTTCACGTTTCTAAAATTAGTCTACAAAAAAGTCTCCTAATGAGACAAAAATTATTAATGCCTAAAATAATAGTCAACAAGCCTAAAGAGTCTTAAAAGTCTAGAACCTAAAATTTTAACCTATACAAAATTTTTCAATACTTTACGTAAAATAAATTGTGAAAGTTTACATGTTGCTTTCACAATTTAATCACTTGTCTTCTATTATTACTCCGTTGATATCTTCTCGTTGTCGTATCTGCTGTTTTTCCATATCTCTATTATTGCTTCTTATCTTGTATCTTCCAGCTGGCGTTCTTATCTACTTGGTTGATTTTTCTTCTATTCTAGCTGAACTTCTGGGACATCATTATCTCCTCTATTACATTTTGAACATTTATGATCTGGATATTTATGTCCACTTGTCTTGCAATATTTGGTTAATAATTCATCTGAAATAAATTTTTCTCTGATAACTCTGGCGATAGGTTCTGTCTCTAGTTTGAGTAACATCAGAATCCATTGCCTAATAGTTTCCATATCTGTTTCTCGTAATTCCTTTGAATTTGAATATATTAGTACATGATTTCTTGAATAATAACTCCATATGGGATTTTGGTTGCAGTATGTGTTCGGTAGCTCTTACAAAATTGTAGATAGTCTGATAATCCTCTTATTCGCATAAAATTTTGGTATCTCAATTCTAGGTATTTCTGGTTGTGGAGTAATATCTTGTGGTATAATCATGTCTCGTGTCATTCCTATCTTTACAACTTGTATGGGTTTTTTAACTTCATCATATAATATCTCTGCTGGTGCCGTGTAAATTTTTATAAAAAATAGAGTACCTTTGGTTATTCTTTTAAAAATGATAAATGCTTTATATATTTTCGGTATAGTGGATATCTTATTTTCGTCAGAGGTATATACAGTACTGAGTAGTCCATATTCATAGCAAGTTTTAACTAGACTTGGTTTGGTTTTAGGTAAAGCAATTAGCTTGTTATATCCGGTCAATCTTTGGCTTATATAGTTTGCATCTGGTTCTTAGATGTTTATAGCTCTAGGGTTGGTATTTAAAAAGGTTTGTACATTGTAGATATTTTCTATATATGTCCGGGTTTTGTACTTGTAAGTCTTTTTGTCTTGGTTTAGACTATCTCGGTATGTGGTAAATTCTGGGGGTATAAACATGTGATCTTTTGATGTATTTGGTGTATATGGTTTATCAAATAGCTTGTTTAGGTTCATATTTATGTGTTTCCTAACTCCTTTGTTTGTACCTACAGAAGTAGATTGATAAATGTTATGGGTTTTATGGAGTGTCCCATCGTCTCCTTCTAGCTCTGAAACTTTAATGACTTCTGATTGACATAGCTCTGCACACTGCTTAGTGAGCGGATTTGTAGCTATAGACTTTAGTTTAACTTCATTAGTCTTTAGCTTTTCTATTTCATTACCCATACTGTCCACTTTCATTGAAAGCGTAGTTAGGGTGTTGAGTATTTTTTCTAGAGTATCCTCTTCTATTATATCAGTCTGTGTAGCTTTGTCTTGATATGTAACCTGCAATAACATTTTTGTTAGTACTAATTACTTCAATTATAAATGTGAAATTTAATATATTCAAGACTAGTCTCCGAATCTCTTTTGTTGTAACTGAATTTTGTATTTTCTTTGTTAACCACCAGCGTACCTGTGCATTATCTGTTCGTACAATAAACTTGTTATATACAATATATGGCTCAAATGCTAACAAACATTTATATAATTAACATAATTCTTTCCTATTTATTTCCCATTTTATTTCTGTTTCATTAAACGTACCTGAGTAGTATCTACAATGGTGTTCTAATTTTTCTGCTTCATATCGGTATTTAAGTACTCCTCCATAACTACATTCATTAGCATCTGCTTTTACTATATATATAAATTTTCTATTTTCATCTGGAAATTGTAGTTTTGGTAATTCTTTACAAAGTAATTTTATTTTCTGAACTTGTTTTTTATCTTATTCATTATAGTTATATTTTACATCCTTTTTTAATTTTTTCTGTAGTGGTTTTAAAGTTTCTGCTAATTTTGGAATATATTCTCTTACTTGGTTTACTAATCCTAAAAATGATTGTAATTTCTTTTTTTTTATCTAATTCTTCTTTCAAACCATGTTGCATTTTTACTCCACTCTTATCTATTTGTATTTTTAAAAATTCTATCTAATTTTTCATAATTTCAGCTTTCTTTTCACATAGACTTATTCCCAATTTTTCTATTATATCTATAAATTGTCCTAATAATTTTAAATGTTCCTCTTTAGTTTTTGTATATAATAATATATCATCTATGTATACTATACAATTATATAATTGTTTAAAATAACTATCCATAAAATGTTGATATCTACCTGGTA
>NW_025851840.1:639-1858 GCF_002878395.1 Capsicum annuum | reverse complement strand
GGATTTTTAGGTAATTTACAATCTCTAGCTAAATGTCCTAATTTTCCACAATTATAACAAGTACATTCTTTTATAGATTTCTTTTTTCTATATGGTCTTTTGTATTTATAATTTTTTACATAATATCTTTTTCTTGGTTTCTTGTATTTATATTTTGATTTTTTATATTTTTTATATTTCTTATGTCTTTTTCTTTTCTTATAATATCTTTTTTCACATCCGAATTGAGGTGCTATTTTATTTTTGCAACATACTAAATTTCTTATCAATGTTTTTTCCATTTGTAATTCTTCTCTATATTTTTCACATAAGTTTCTATACCATTGTTGCAACATACTAATAATTGTTTTGTCATATATGCTATCCATAATTGTATTATTTTTTCTGTATCTATTACACAGTCTAAGTCTAAAAAGTTATAATTTTTATTAACTATTTGTTTTGGTGTCCATTTGTCATATTCATTCTTTAGATTATATCTTTTAAACTTATTCTTATAATATGTAGGTTTTCTTATTTCTGATGTTCTAGGTATTATATTTTCATCTTCTTTTTTATCAAGAGTATTTATTTCTGTGTTGATATTTTCTAAGTTTTCTTCATTAATTACTTCTTGTTTTTCATTGATTTCTAAATTTTTTGTATTTGGTAATATTTCTGTATATGTTTCACTATCTTCTAAATCATAATTATTTGTCTCTTCAACATCTATATTATTTATTTCTAATTTCTTGTTTTTTATTTCTTTATTGTTTATTTCTAATTTTTCTTTAAATTGATTTATCTCGTTTAGTAATTTTTGTTCTTTATCTTTTTCTTCCTTTTCCTTTCGTCTTTCTTCATACAAATCTTTTAACGTTTGTAGTTCTTTTTCTAATTCAACAATTCTACTATTTTTAGTTTCTTCTATTTTTCATATTACTTCTGTAGTTTGTTGTTTTATTTTTTCTATTTTCATTTTTCTATCTATTTCCTCATTTTCTCTTTCTATTCTTACCATAGCTGTCAATTTATCTTCTAATTTTAATTCTTCTTTTTCTAACATTAAATATAAATGTTCACCAATTTTCTTATATCTTCTTCCTAAATTAGAAAATACTATTTTTATTTTTAATCCTTCGTGATTTTCATATATTTTTTCAGCTATTATAAATTCTTCTTTGTTCATTTTATTATGAATAGTTCATGTTGATATATATATTCTAAACTATCTATTTGT
>NW_025851840.1:0-539 GCF_002878395.1 Capsicum annuum | reverse complement strand
ATATATATATTCTAAACTATCTATTTGTGATTCTAATTTTGATATTTCATCTTTTTCTGTATTTATTGAGTTTTTACTAACTCCGGCAAATATATTATAATGTAGTCTTTCTATTCTTATTTTTAATTCTTTACGTTTTTTAGAAATAATTTGTTTTAATTCTTTTTATTTATGTATTTTATTCATTTAATCCAATCCAATCTAAATTCAAACATATATGCTACTGCTGTAGCATATATGTTTGAATTTATGTTTGAATTTAGATTGAATTTAATTAATTATTAAGACCATTTAAAAACAGAGAAGCTTTTAGAAAAATTAAAGAATCTTTAATTAGTAATTATTCAGAATATATAAGTCTAAATAAAACAAAAGAAAACCCATAAATATTAGCCTACCTAATTACCCTAATATCTAGTATTGAAGCAAAATTAATAATCCATTTAAAATATAGAAGAATGAGACACATACCACCTAATTATGATAAAATCAGATTTAGATATCCACCAAAATATTATAAATATGGTTTAAATGAATAA
>NW_025851839.1:787-2641 GCF_002878395.1 Capsicum annuum | reverse complement strand
TTATACAAGTTTTTTGTCTGTTCTATATAGGAAATGTATAGTGCTACCTAATTGTGCAATATCTCAGGTTTTCTATCACAATTTTGTGAAAAACTTATTCTGTTTTATAGTATCATTGATATATATTACTGCAACTTTGTTTTCTCACACAAGTTATTATACATAAAAAGAGTCTCATATAAATGTAGTAATGTGATGTATAGAATAATAATTGTATAAATAACATAAGTACCAACTTTTTTGAAAGTAATTACACTCTCTCACACTTTTTTAATTACTTTACTCTCTTTCCTTATTAATATACATAACATAGTCGACATATACATAGCATTTTGTGTATATGTTGGGATTTTTGTAATATGTTTAGGGAGTTGAGATTTTTTGTAATATTGGAACGAGAAAATACATCTTTTCCCCCCTGAACTTGTCTTCTAAATTCACTTTAGCACTTAAACTTAACTTCTGTTTATTTACCCCTCTTAACATCTTTAAAGTGTATTTGTTTCACCCCTCAAAACTGAATACCACTCTCACAACGGAGAGTGGGTTACACACGCGCCATGTCAGTGCCAAATCAGTGCCACATCAATGTCAGGTCATTGCCACATAAGAAATTAGGATTTAAAAAAAAAAAAATCCCATACACATACTATTTTTATGTATTTTTGTTTTAAAAAGCAAAAAATATATATTTACTATTTATATATATATATATATTAAATAATATATATTTATATATATAAATAATATATATATATTTATATATATATATAATAAAAAATTCAATCCCCCCTCCCCCCAATAATATCTTTTTTCTTTCCAAAAAACCCCCCCACCCACCGTTCCTTTCGGACTACCCCCTCACCCCACCCCACCCTACCACCGTTCTTTCTCCCCTTCCAGCACCCCCCACCCGTCATTCTTTCTCCCCTTTCAGCCCCACCCCTACCTTACCCTTCCAGCCCCACACCCTCGTTCTTTCTCCCTTCCAGCCCCTCGCCCCCACCCTCTTCTTTCTTATTCAAACACAAAAATACTTTCAGCAGGTTAAAATTAATTTTTTCAAATTGTTTTTTCAACAAAAAAATTCAAAAGTAAATCAAAAGAAATCTCATTGATGATAAGTGATTCAAAAATAAAATCATCAATTTAATTTAATTTTTATCTAAATTTTGAGGGAGTTGAATTGAAGGTTGAGATGGTGTTCAATGGAGAAAATTATTTAATAGTGTTTTCATGTTTGTTCTTGAATGGTGTTAATGGAGGAAAGTGAAAAAAATTAAAGGAAAGTGTTGTTCTTGGGCGGTGTTGTTAAAGGAGGAAAGTGAAAAAAATTAAAGGAAAGTATTGTTCTTGGGTGTTGTTGTTAATGGATGAAAGTGAAAAAAATTAAAGGAAAGTGTTGTTCTTGGGTGGTGTTGTTAATGGAGGAAAGTGAAAAAAAATTGAGGTTGTTAATGGAGGTTTGGATGTTGTTGTTGATGATGATTTGAAGAAGAAGAAAGAAGAAAAAAGTGTCCATTTTTTATTTTAATTTTTTTATTTTATTTTTAATTATATTTTAAATATAAGATTACTGAAATTAAATTTTTTAATAAATAAACGCGCTCTTTTTTTTAAAAAAATGTCACGTCAGCTTTAGGGGTCAAACAAATACACTTTAAAGATGTTAAGGGGGGTAAATAAACGAAAGTTAAGTTTAAGTGCAAAAGTGAGTTTGGACGACAAGTTCAGAAGAAAAAATATGCCTTTTCTCGACTTTATATGATCCAAATTCAAATTAGTAGAGTTACTGTGTTTTAAATACCAGACGGTTAAATAAAATTAGATAGAGTATAAATTTTTGGAATAAAA
>NW_025851839.1:0-687 GCF_002878395.1 Capsicum annuum | reverse complement strand
TTAAAAAAGGCAAAATGACCTTCTGGACCCCTGTACTATGTCGGTTTTGTAAGTTGGACACTTCTACTTACATGTTTGTCATTTGGACCCCTGAACCCACTAAAGAACAATATTTTAAACCCTTTTTTGGTGAGTGTAACACACTCTCCCCCACGTCAGCTGCCATGTCAGCTGCCCCGCCTGCCACGATATTTTTTTTTAAAAAACATTACATTAAATTCCAAGTCATTTTTAAAATGCCACATAACTAATTAAATATTAAAATTAATTTAATTAAATAAGAAAAAATTATAAATTGTAGAAAAATTTGAATAATCATGTTTTTATTTTTTCTCACAAATTAAACATCAAATCCATTTTAAATAATTAAAATTCTTCTCCAGCTAATTTAAATTTTTAACTACAAATTCATATATACAAACATAATATTTTTTTGATTTTAAAATTTGAATATTTTTAACAAATTCACAAAAAGTTTAATTTTTTCAAGCGAAATTCACTATTTTTTTTCAATATTCACTATCACTCACTTCCAATTTAAATTTAATTTTAATCTCCAAAAAAATAAAAAGATTTCAAATTTAAATTTTAATTAAAATAATTAAAAGAATTGAATTGAGAGGGAAAATTAAAATAAAATATAAAAAGTGAACGTGTGTAGGGGGAGGGGGCTGGAAGAATGTTGGG
>NW_025851838.1:0-3087 GCF_002878395.1 Capsicum annuum | reverse complement strand
AACCTATAAAAAATTATATCAGTACATCTACGTCCTATGGGATCTAACAACTCTTAATGGCTCTTACAATAGTTTTCTCCTAATGTTATCTTAGCGACAGGACCACCAACAGGGTCGAATGCTTACCTTAGCTGAGACCACAATTTCAGGCTGACCAACGTCCAATACCGGAGATTAATCGGATACTTCGAACACTTAGAGAAAACGAATCCCATTATAGGAAAAGATAGATTAAAATAATTTATTTAGAAGTATCATCAAAAATGGATTAAAATAATATGTATCTTATATGAAAATAGTTTTCCCATGCTCTAGAAAATATGTGTATTTAGCTGCTCATGCTAAATGCATATACTGACAACAGGGCTCTGATACCAGTAATGTAAGGAAGTTCTACTAAATGCCTTTTGGGAAAGAAAAAGACATTTAGTAGAAAATCCTTACATTACTGGTATCCAAAGATAGATTCGGGGGAAAAATCCCTTACGGAGTTTTAACTTATGGGGATATAATAAGCTTCATTACCACCGTGGGGATAGACCTCTGCACCGACCTTAAGCTTAAGAAGGACATCACTTCCAAATATGGGCTACTGTCGCTAATATGACATTAGGAGAAAACTATTGTAAGAGCCATTAAGACTTGTTAGATCCCATAGGACGTAGATGTATTGATATAATTTTTAATAGGTTGAATCATCAATGATTATTGTTGTGTGTTATCTTATATGATAAATTAGGTTTCCTAGTTAGTCTCTAGACAGTATTTTACTCTTATGGATTCCAACAATCATATTAAAAATACTATTAATTTATCTTCTCAAGTAACTCAGATTGCTAATATTGAAAATGATCATCAAAAATGGAGTATTCCAGAAGAACCTTTTAAAACAATTTATCAAATTGGTAAATTTAGCTTTTTTAAAAAGCATAGCATCAAGACCTCCGAGTCTACTGTCGCCATTAATAATTCTTTAGAAATTATTCAATTATTAAATGAGCATGACATAAATAGATTTAAACATCAGTTTAATTATCTTCATGTGGGACTTGTTCAGGTGGCTATTAAGCCACTCTTTAGACAAGGTCTTGATATCCCTGTCTGTGCTATTCTAAGAAATGCCCATCTATTGAATTTCGACGATTCTCTCTTAGGAGTAATTCAAAGTAACCTCGCCGACGGCCCGGTATACTTTAATTGCTACCCTAATTTCTCAGTGGATATTAATGATCCTAACATCATGGATGTTTTAACGCTTAATGTTAAAACAAAAAACATGAACAGTAAGGATAATACTTGAGAAATAGCAATATGCATAACAATGATTGGCACTTTGATGCTATCACTCAGCCTCTCCCTACCTACCTGGAGAAATCACTGATCGAAAGAGTTATCCAGCACCCTGACGGATCTATTGATTTAAAATTCCTACGTTTTGAAACCTCTAGAAATTCTTCATTTCGGAGATCTGTCTCACACAGACCTTCTACCTCAAAAACCCAGAGGGAAGTGAAGAAAACGATAATGACAAGGGAAAGGTTAGAGGAGTTGACTTCTCTTGTCCTGTTCCCAAAGTATATTACCAGCAACATACTAGGGTTCAGGAATCCCTAGAAACCAAAAATCTCTATGATCCAGGTAGCCCTACATCCTCGGACATCGAACCTCCCCCCCTCATACCTCATAAGAAGATTAGAATTTACCCATGATTAGAGGTCATCAAATCCCAGGATATGTACATCCCAGACCTCAAAGCACGCGAGGTCCTTCGGTACCCTCCAAAAGATGCAATAAAAAAAAATGGTACACTAGTACCTATTCTAAAGAACAGCAAAAAACGTTTGGAAAACTCTGGATAGCTAATATGAAAAGACTTCGATGCGACATCGAATTCTTTAGGTGGTTTGAATTGACTGGAAGAATGGAAAACCAAAATGAATCCCTTCAAGTTATCATAAATAAATGGTATACTCAGAGTAACAAAGTAATTGAATCAGTTACTCCTCCCCTTAAAGGAATAAAAATTCGCCATTCTAATGAAATTCTCAATGCTTCTCCCTTCAAGAAGAAGCATGATAGACCCCTATCAGCCCTTGTCAACAGAGACCTAGACCAGATAGTTGACCAAAACAACTATACGAATTAGGTCCTTCATACTATCTCGCGTCAAATTGATGAAGCTAAAAGCACAAAAATTCCTTTTAGCTCTCCCACTCCTGAGAAAAGTATCCCAGGTCCTGGTCTAACTACTAATCCTATCTTTAAAATCCCAAAATTTGAAAAGGAGAAATTCCCTACTCTCAGCGACGACTTTAAGGTTTCTGGGAAAATCTTAGAACAAATCAATGAGAAGCTCTCCAAATTCAAAATTTTTGAAAAGGAGAAAATTGAGTCCAGCAACCAAAAGGAAAAGAACTCTCTTTCCAAGCTCACCAATGAGTGTTTTTCCGCTAAGAAAAACTATTACAAACGACCCTCTCCTCCAGACTTCCAGTTTGAAGAAAACCCTTACCTCTTCACTTCTAACCATTATGGTAGAGGAATAACTCAATGGAATGTTGATGGTTTGGCTGAACACCAAATCTATAACAAACTCCATGAAATGGGCGTTGCCATCACAACTTATAAGATTGGAGGAGCTTCTGATAAAAAGGCAGCCATAATGATTGTAGCATGATTCACTAGTATGATAAAACACTGGTGGGACAATTACTTCACAGATGACAATAAGAGCCTTATCTATGAGGCCATGGCTACGAAAACAGTCGTTGTCAAAATTAAAATGGACAAGAAAGTCTCGAACAGGTTGCAAAAGAAGATGCCTGTGCCACTCTCCTATACCATATAGCTAGACATTTTATAGGAGAACCCAAATTATTTCAAGATAGGAGTTTAGAAATCCTTAACAATCTCACCTGCAAAGACTTGGATGACTTTAGATGGTACAAGGACACCTTTTTGGTCAAAATCATGATTCGACCTGACTGTAACAATGACTTCTGGAAAGAACGTTTTATTAGTGGTCTCCCTCCTCTATTCGTAGATAAGGTTAGGACCAAAATCAAAGATAGATTCGAGGGAAAAATC
>NW_025851837.1:0-1876 GCF_002878395.1 Capsicum annuum | reverse complement strand
GAACAGAACAAAAAATAATATTTGACAGTAACATATTTGATGAAATAAAAGGAAAAGAATTAGACTTAAGTGTAGAAAAAATATTTAAAATACCAACAATAAAAAATATTTTTACTAGGAAAAAAATGAATATTATGTAGCATGCCAAAAGAAATATGTAATAGACTATAAATATGCAAAAGGTAAAGCTAGTATACCACTAGTAACAAAAAGAATAATTAATAAAGAGATAAACGATATAAAGAGTAGAGGAGACCCAATAAAATATGTATACCTTGGAGGTACAGAGATATTAATAAAAGAATGTTTTAGAGAAGGAATAGATACACCAATAGAATTATATTTAGCAGATGATAGAATTATAAAACCTATAGAAAAAAGCATAATAACTGCCGTAAAAGGAAATCTAATATACAAAAAATTTAAATTTATAATAAGTGCAAATTATTCAGTAGCGGTAACAGATAAAAATATAGATAAATCACTTGTATTATATTCGAAAAGATCAGGAATAGAATTAACCCCAGAAAGTAAAATATTTACAGCAAGATGCAAAAATCTATATGTATTAATAACAAAACATAAAATAACAGGAAAAAATAAGATTAACAAAATACGAATGGAAAGCCCATTCGAACAAATTGTAAAAACAATAGATTATAATGATTATAGCTATAAAGACATAGATATAGAAGAAAATTTAGAAATAGTAAATGATAGAATAAGTACAACGAAAAGAATAGCTGATGAAAAACCAGAATCATCAAGCTCATAAAAAAAACAAGTTATGAAATAAATTCAACAAGTAATTCAAAACAATATTACATAACAGGAAAAATAAATGAAAAAGAATATCTAATACTTTTGAATATAGGACAAGAAGAAAATTATGTAGCAAAATATCTAGTAAAAAATGAAGAAATAAAAACTGATAATGATATTTGCCCAGATCTACCAAGAAGTTTAATAAATAGTAAAAATATAGCAGAAAAAGAAATAATAATAGGAGTTAGAAAAATAAAAATAGAATTCGAAGTAAAGGAAGAAATGCAAAAAGCAGATATAATATTAGGAATAAAATGGCTAGAACAAGTAAAACCATATAATATAGAACATACACAATTAACCTTAACATATAACAAATAGAAGTTATTCTTAAGAAGAGCCTTAACATAAAATGAAAATATATGTATTAATGAAGATAGTAGTAGAAGGATATTATAGTAGATATTATACGCCTATGATAGATGTAGGAGCAGAAGCTAATTTATGTAGATATAATTGCTTACCAAAAAGTAAATGGGATAAATTAAAAATACCAATAATATTTAAAGGATTTAATAATGAAGGAAGCTTAATTACTTATAAAGCTAGGAATGTAAAAATACAAGTATGGGATAAGATATTAATAATAGAAGAAATTTATAATTATGAACTAACATCCAAAGATATACTTTTAGGAATGTCGTTCTTAGATAAATTATACCCACATATAATAACTAGAACAGGCTGGTGGTTTACAACACCATGTAAACAGAAACTAAAAGCAAAAAGAGTTAATAATAAAATAAGAAAGAAAACTGATTGGATAAAAGGAAGTGAAAAAATTAGACAAAAGTTAAAAAATATAAAAAATACTGAAAATACAATAGAACTAGTAGTATTTTCGATAAATAAAACAGAAATAACTATATTTTCAATAAATAAAATAGAAATAATAAAGAAAAAATTAGAACAATTATATTGTGAAGATTCATTAAAAGGATGGGAAAAACATAAAACTACTATAAAAATTGAATTAATAGATAAAAATAGCATAATAACCCAGAAACCATTAACATATAATTTTGACGATTTAAAAGAATTTAAAATGCAT
>NW_025851836.1:0-4048 GCF_002878395.1 Capsicum annuum | reverse complement strand
TTATTCATGAGGGTTCTGAACAGAAAGTAAAGTCCTATTTTTCAGAAGGGTCCTGAGTAGAAAGTAAAATCCCATTTTTTAGAATCGTCCTGAACAAAAGTAAAATACCATTTTTAAGAACAGTCCTGAATAGAAAGTAAAATCCCATTTTTTAGGTGTATCCCGAACAAAAAGAAAAATCTATTTTTTCAGGAGGGCCTGAACGAAAAAAAAATCTAATTTTTCAGGAGGATTCTGAGCAAAAGTAAAATCATATTTTTTTGAAGTGTCCGGAATAGAAAATAAAATATAAATACCAATTTTCAGGAGGGTCCTGAACTGAGAGTAAATTCCCATTTTTATGGAGGGTCCTAAACAGAAAGTAAAATTCTATTTTTTAGGAGTGTCCTGAACTGATAGTAAAATCCCATTTTTTTGGTGGGTCCTGAACAAAAGTAAAATCACATTTTTCAGGAGTGGCTGGAACATAAAGTAAAATCTCGTTTATCAGGAGGGTCCTTAACAAAAGTAAAATGCCATTTTTCAGGAGGGTCCTGAACAAAATTAAAATCTCATTTTTCATGTGGGTCCAAAACAGAATGTTAAATCCCATTTTTCAAGAGTGTCCTGAACAAAAGTAAAATCCCATTTTTCAGGACCGTCCTGAACAGTAAATAGAATTCAATTTTTCAGGAGGGTCCTGAACAGATAGTAAAATCCCATTTTTCAGGAGGGTCTAGAACAGAAAGTATAATCCCATTTTTTAGGAGGGTCCTGAACAAAAGTAAAATCCGATTTTTAAGGAGCGTCTTGAACGAAAAATAGAATTCTATTTTTAAGGAGGGTCCTGAATAGGTAGTAAAATCCCATTTTTCAGGAGGGTGTTGAACAGAAAGTAAAATCTCCTTTTTCAGGAGGGTCCTGACCCGAAAGCAAAATTCCATTCTTTAGGAGGGTCCAGACCAGAATGTAAAATCTCATTTTCAGGAGGGTCCTAAACAGGAAGTAAAGTCTCATCTTTCAAAAGAGTTCTGAACAGAAAGTAAAATCCCATTTATCAGGAGGGTCCTGAACAGAAAGTAAAGTCCCATCTTTCAGGAGGGTCCTGAACAGTAAGTAAAATCCCACTTTTCAGGAGGGTCCTGAACAGAAAGTAAAGTTCCATTTTTCAGGAGGGTCTTAAATAGAAAGTAAAGTCCCATTTTTCAGGATGGTCCTGAACAGAGAGTAAAATCCCATTTTTCAAGAGAGTCCTGAATAGAAACTAAATTTCTTTTTTTCAGGGGGTCCTGAACAGAATGTCCTGAACAAAAATATAATCTCACTTTTCAGGAGGGCCCTGAATAGAAAGTAAAATCCGATATAGCATTTTTCACGAGGGTCCTGAACAGAAAGTAAAAGCCTATTTTTAAGGAGAGTCCTGAACAGAAAGTAAAATTTTATTTTTCAGGAGTGTCCAAAACAAAAGTAATATTCCATTTTTAGGGAGGGTCCTCAACAGAAATTAGAATTCTATTTTTTTAAGGGTCCTGAACAGAAAGAAAAATTCTATTTTTTAGGAGGGTACTGAACATAAGTAAAATCCATTTTTTGGAGGGTCCTGAACAGAAAGTCTCCTATTTTCAGAAAGGTCCTAAACAGAAAGTAAAATCTCATTTTTCAGGAGGATCCTAAATAGAAAGTAAAGTCCTATTTTTCCAGAAGGTTCCAAAAAGAAATTAAAGTCCCAATTTTTAGGAAGGTCCTGAAAGAAAAGTAAAATCCAGTTTTTCAGGATGGTCCTGAACAAAAAATAAATTCCCATTTTTCAGGAGGGTCATGAACAAAAGAAAAATACCATTTTTAAGAACTGTCCTGAATAGAAAGTAAAATCCCATTTTTTTAGGAGGATCCCAAACAAAAAGAAAAATCTAATTTTTTTAGGAGGGCCTGAACAAAAGTAAAATCTAATTTTTCAGGAGGGTCCTGAAAAAAAGTAAAATCATATTTTTTTGAAGTGTCCTGAATAGAAAATAAAATATAAATACCAATTTTTAGGAGGGTCCTGAACAGATAGTAAAAGCCCATTTTTCAGGAGCGTCTTGAGCACAAAATAGAATTCTATTTCTCAAGAGGGTCCTGAATAGGTAGTAAAATCCCATTTTTCAGAAATAACCTGAATAGAGAGTAAATTCCCATTTTTCAGGAGGGTCCTCAACAGAAAGTAAAATCTCATTTTTCAGGAATGTCCTGAATAGAGAGTAAAATCTCATTTTTTAGGAGGGTCTTGGACAGAATGTAAAATCCTATTTTTCCGGATGGTCCTGAACAAAAGTAAAATCTCATTTTTCAGGAGAGTCTTGAAAGGAAAGTAAAATCCCATTTTTCAAGAGGGTCCTGAGCATTAATAAAATTCTATTTTCAAGAGGGTTCTGAACATAAGTAAAATCCTATTTTTAAGGAGGGTCCTGAACAGAAAGTAAAATCCCATTTTTCATGAGGGTCCTGGACAGAAAGTAAAATTTCATTTTTCAGGAGGGTTCTGAACAAAAGTAAAATCCCATTTTTACGAGGCTCCTCAACAGAAAATAGAATACAATTTTTTAGGAGGGTCCGGAACAGATAGTAAAATATCATTTTTCAGGAGAGTCTTGAATAGAAAATAAATTCCTATTTTTCAGGAGAGTCCTGAACAGAAAGTCAAGTCCTAATTTTCTAGGGGGTCCTGAATAAAAAGTAAGATCCCATTATTCATGAGGGTCCTGAACAGAAAGTAAAATCCTATTTTTCAGAAGGGTGCTGAGCAGAAAGTAAAATCCCATTTTTTAGAATCGTTCTGAACAAAAGTAAAATACTATTTTTAAGAACAGTCCTGAACAGAAAGTAAAATCCCATTTTTTAGGAGGATCCCGAACAAAAAAAAAATCTAATTTTTCAGGAGGGCCTGAACGAAAGTAAAATCTAATTTTTCAGGAGGGTCCTGAACAAAAGTAAAATCACATTTTTTTGAAGTGTCCAGAATAGAAAATAAAATATAAGTACCAATTTTTAGGAGGGTCCTAAACTGAGAGTAAATTCCCATTTTAGTGGAGGGTCCTAAACAGAAAGTAAAATTCTTTTTTTTAGGAGTGTCCTGAACATAAAGTAAAATCCCATTTTACTGGTGGGTCCTGAAATAAAATAAAATTGTATTTTTCAGGAGTGGCCGGAACATAAAGTATAATCTCGTTTATCAGGAGGGTCCTAAACAAAAGTAAAATGCCATTTTTCAGGAGGGTCCTGAACACAATTAAAATCTCATTTTTCATGTGGTTCCAAAACAGAATGTTAAATCCCCTTTTTCAGGAGTGTCCTGAACAAAAGTAAAATCCCATTTTTCAAGACCGTCCTGAACAGTAAATAGAATTCCATTTTTCAGGAGGGTTCTGAACAGATAGTAAAATCCCATTTTTCAGGAGGGTCTAGAACAGAAAGTATAATCCCATTTTTTAGGAGGGTACTGGACAAAAGTAAAATCCCATTTTTAAGGAGCGTCTTGAACAAAAAATAGAATTCTATTTTTCAGGAGTGTCCTGAATAGGTAGTAAAATCACATTTTTCAGGAGGGTCTTGAACAGAAAGTAAAATCTCATTTTTCAGGAGGGTCCTGAACCGAAAGTAAAATTCCATACTTTAGGAGGGTCCAGACCAGAATGTAAAATCCCATTTTCAGGAGGGTCATAAACAGGAAGTAAAGTCTCATCTTTCAAAAGGGTTCTGAACAGAAAGTAAAATCCCATTTTTCAGGAGGGTCCTTAACCGAAAGTAAAGTCCCACCTTTCAGGAGGGTCCTGAACAGTAAGTAAAATCCCACTTTTCTGGAGGGTCCTGAACAGAAAGTAAAGTATCATTTTTCAGGAGGGTCTTAAATAGAAAATAAAGTCCCATTTTTCAGGATGGTCCTGAACAGAAAGTAAAATCCCATTTTTCAGGAGGGTCCTGAATAAAAAGTAAATTTCTTTTTTTCAGGGGGTCCTGAACAGAATGTGATAACGCTCAATCTACAGCTCTCGTGGGAGTGTAAAGCGGTCGTTAGCAAATATAGAACCCA
>NW_025851835.1:819-1094 GCF_002878395.1 Capsicum annuum | reverse complement strand
CTATAGAGTGGGAGGAGTTTGTCACTGCTTTCTTAGACAGATTCTTTTCCCAAGAACTTAGAGAAGCCAAGGTTCTAGAGTTCATCAACCTCAGGTAGGGCAATATGACAGTGAAAGAGTATTCTTTTAAGTTTACTCAATTAGCCAGGTATGCCCCTCATGTGGTTGCAGACAGTAGATCCAAGATGAGTAAGTTCTCTCCAGGGGTGAACAACAACATGGTTAATTAGTGCAGATCTGCCATGCTAAATAGTGACATAACCTTAGCTAGACTT
>NW_025851835.1:375-719 GCF_002878395.1 Capsicum annuum | reverse complement strand
TAGTAGAGTCTTGTACATGGGTGTGTTGCGCGCCACATTTATATGCAAGAGACTATGAGATGTTTAAGAACAGTTTCCCTTATTTCAGTATTCATGTCGTGCCAGTGAGCATAATCACAAGTCAATCTCTCAGTCTAATTCATTTTTTCTCTTTATTCAGAATATGCCTCCGAAGAGAAGAAATCAGTCAGCCCCTTATCCTGAAGAACCTTTGGGCGATCATGTTTCTTATGCGGAGTTTAGGACTGTATTTACCACTCTTTCTCAATCAGTCGCTGCTCATAATGAATGGCCAATAGTTGTTTCGGCCAACCTAGTGGCCAACTCAGCTGCAGTGAGGATTC
>NW_025851835.1:0-275 GCF_002878395.1 Capsicum annuum | reverse complement strand
CTATAGAGTGGGAGGAGTTTGTCACTGCTTTCTTAGACAGATTCTTTTCCCAAGAACTTAGAGAAGCCAAGGTTCTAGAGTTCATCAACCTCAGGTAGGGCAATATGACAGTGAAAGAGTATTCTTTTAAGTTTACTCAATTAGCCAGGTATGCCCCTCATGTGGTTGCAGACAGTAGATCCAAGATGAGTAAGTTCTCTCCAGGGGTGAACAACAACATGGTTAATTAGTGCAGATCTGCCATGCTAAATAGTGACATAACCTTAGCTAGACTT
>NW_025851834.1:1179-2456 GCF_002878395.1 Capsicum annuum | reverse complement strand
TGGTATAATTGACCAAAGCAAACTGCCGTCAACCTTTTTTCATCTATTAACGATAATTGTTCTAGTCTAGACTTGACCCATTCAGTATCGTCAATTTCGGCTTCACTAATGATTCGAAGCGAGGGAATTTTGACTTCTGCGGGTATCGCAGCTTCAGTCCCATAGACTAGTAAATAAGGAGTTGCGCCAGTCGATGTATGGATAGTTGTACGATATCCTAAAAGAGCAAACGGTAATTTTTCATGCCACTGTCAAGATCCTTGGACCATTTTCCTAAGAATCTTTTTAATATTCTTGTTTGCTGCCTCAACTGCTCCATTTGCTTTGGGACGGTAAGGGGTAGAATGATGATGCACGATCTTGAATTGCTCACAAACCTCCTTCATTAGATGACTATTGAAATTGGTTGCATTGTCTGTGATAATGGACTTTGGTATACCAAAACGACATATGATGTTCGAATGAACAAAATCCACTACTATTTTCTTCATGACTGATTTGAAAGTAGCAGCTTTTACCCATTTGGTGAAATAGTCAATAGCGACCAGTATGAATCGATGCCCATTAGAAGCTTTTGGTTCTATTGGACCAATTACATCCATGCCCTAAGCAACGAACGGCCAAGGAGCAGACAGAGGATGCAGCTCTGAAGGTGGCGAGTGAATCAGATCACCATGAATTTGACACTGATGACACTTGCGAACAAAGCGAAAGCAATCTCGTTCCATAGTTAACCAATAATATCCTGCCCGCATAATCTTCTTTGCTAAAACATAGTCATTCATATGCGCATCACATACCCCCGAATGTACCTCATTCATGATTCTTTCAGCTTTCTGAATATTAACACATCTCAACAAGTTCAAGTCTGGGGTTCGTTTGTACAGAATCTCCCCCTTTAAGAAGAAACCATTAGCAAGTCTCCTAAGAGTCCTTTTTTGATCTGCATTGGCGCGTATTGGATATTCTTTTGACTTTAGGAAGTGTTTGATATCATAATACCAAGGTTCATTATCTGGTTCTACATCAATTATATTGCAATAACCATGTTGATCTCGTATCTGTATCTCTAATGGGTCGAGATGTGTATTTCCTGGGTATGGGAGCATAGAAGCTGGGGTAGCCAGGGTATCATCCAACTCATTATGGGATCTGGGAATATATCTAAACTCGATAGACTTGAACCTTTTGCTAAGGTCCTCTAGGAACTGTTTGTATGGAATGAGCTTGATATCTCAAGTTTCCCATTCACCTTGAATTTGTCGAATGAGTAATTC
>NW_025851834.1:516-1079 GCF_002878395.1 Capsicum annuum | reverse complement strand
TAGCAAAAGGTTCAAGTCTATCGAGTTTAGATAGACTTGAACCTTTTGCTAAGGTCCTCTAGGAACTGTTTGTATGGAATGAGCTTGATATCTCAAGTTTCCCATTCACCTTGAATTTGTCGAATGAGTAATTCGGAATCTCCCAACACCACTAGCTTGTGTACATCCAGATTTATTGCCATATTTAAACCCATGATGCAAGCTTCATATTCTGCTCTGTTATTAGTACAAAAGAAACGGAGTCGTGCTGTGGCGGGATGATGATGCCCGTTCGGTAAGACAAGAACCGCCCCAATTCCTACTCCTTTGACATTGACTGCCCCATCAAAATATAATTTCCATGCATACATATCATCTTGAACTTCTTCCTCAATTGAATTTATCTCTTCATTAGGAAAGTAAGTTCGCAAAGGCTCATAATCATTATCAACTGGGTTCTCTGCTAAATGATCGGCCAATGCTTGCGCTTTCATAGCGGTACGAGTAACGTACACAATGTCGAATTCTGTAAGTAAAATCTGCCACTTCGCCAATCTGCCCACAGGCAGATTGGCGAAGTGGCA
>NW_025851834.1:0-416 GCF_002878395.1 Capsicum annuum | reverse complement strand
ACGAGTAACGTACACAATGTCGAATTCTGTAAGTAAAATCTGCCACTTCGCCAATCTGCCTGTGGGCATAGATTTTTGAAAAATATACTTTAAAGGATCCATTCGAGATATGAGGTAGGTAGTGTAGGATGAAAGATAGTGCTTCAACTTCTGAGCAATCCAAGTTAGGGCGTAACATGTCTTTTCTAAAAGAGTATATTTTACCTCGTAACTCATGAAATTTTTGCTCAAATAATAGATTGCTTTTTCCTTTTTGCCTGTGATATCATGCTTTCCTAAAACACAACCAAAAGAATTGTCCATCACTGACAGATATAGAAATAAAGGCCTACCAGGTTCCGGTGGGACCAGCACTGGAGGATTTGCCAAATATTCTTTAATCTTATCAAATGATTCTTGACATTCGTCTGTCCATT
>NW_025851833.1:0-2541 GCF_002878395.1 Capsicum annuum | reverse complement strand
TGACATAGTTCTTAGAGATTTTTCTCCGTTTCCACTTTGCTAATAAAATTCTTAACATATTATTCTTCGAATAATTCTACTATAAAGTAACTAACATGAATTTATTTTATCATACCATGATTGTTGGGAATTATGAATTTAGCTATTCATAATCATAAATAAATATACCTGTTCGGGTATGTTTGATATTTCTGAGGTTTATTCCTCCATAGCTTTTTCCATTGAAATAAATTTGTTTTTTAATAACGAAGCAAAATATTTGTTGTGGACAGGAGGGAGTATTTACTTCAACACATGAAGGCTTGCTTTGCAATGCCTTCGGTTCCTCTTATTTATAACCTGAATGAATCTTTACAAAAGTATTCACATTTCTTTCACGTTTTCTAAAATTAGTCTAAAAAAGTCTCCTAATGAGACAAGAATTATTAATGCGATAGTCAAAAAGCCTAAAAAGTCTAAAAAGGCTAAAAAGGATAAAAGTCTAAAAATCTAGCCTATACAAAAGCTTTACGTAAAATAAATTTAATATCTTGTCTTCTATTATTACTCCGTTGATATCTTCTCGTTTTCGTATCTGCTGTTTTTCTATATCTCCATTATTGCTTCTTATCCTGTATCTTTCAGCTGGCATGCTTATCTTCTTGATTCTTTTATTCTAGGTGGACTTCTGGGATAATATTATCTTCTCCATTACATTTCGAACATTGATGGTCTGGATATTTGTGTCCAATTATCTTGCAATATCTTGTCAATAATCCTTCTGAAATAAATCCTCTCTTAATTGCTCTTGCAGTAGATTATTTTACTGGGTTAAGTAATGTCATTATCCATTGCTTAACATCTTATATATCTGCTTGTCGTAGTTCTTTTAAATTTGAATAAATCATCTGATGGTCTCTTGAGTAATAGCTCCATATTGGATTTCCATTGGTATAATTATTTGCTAATTCTTGAATAATTATAGCTAGTCCAATGAGTCGTTTATTTGCGTAGAAATCAGGTATCTCAATTCTGGGTGTCTCTGGCTGTTGCATAATATCTTTCGGTATAATCATATCGCTGGTTAATCCTATTTTTACAACTTGTATAACTGATTTTATTTCGTCGTATAATATCTCTGCTGGTGCAGTATAACACTTTATATAAAATAGATTTCCTTTGGTTATTCTTTTATAGGTGGTGAATATTTTATGTAATTCTTCCATAGCTGTTAGTTCTTCTCCGTCTTGGGTGTATATGGTATTTAATAATCCATAGTCAAAACATGTTTTTATTAAGCTTGGGTTGGTTTTGGGTAGTGCAATTAACTTGTTGTAACCTTGTAATTTTTGGGTTATATAATTTGTGTTTGGTTCTTTGATATTTGTAGCTCTGGGGTTAAGGTTTAAGAAAGCTTGTACTCTGTAGATATTTTCTATGTATTTTTGGGCTGTATAGTTGTAAACTTTTTTATCTTGATTCAGACTATCTCGGTATGTGGTAATTTGTGGGGGTATGAACAAGGGGTTTCTTTGTGTTTTTGGTATAAATGGTTTCTCAAATATCTTATTCATATTCATATTCTGATATCTTTGTCTACTAACTCCTCTGCTTGTACCTGCAGAAGTAGATTGATAAACGTTATAGGTTTTATGGAGTGTCCCATCATCTCCTTCGAGCTCTGGAACTTTAATGTCTTCCGATCGACATAGCTCTGCACACTGCTGAGTTAGCTGATTTGTAGCTATAAACTTCAATTTATCTTCATTAGTCTTTAGCTTTTCTATCTCATTACCCATACTGTCCACTTTCATTGAAAGCGTAGCTAGGGTGTTGAGTATTTTTTCTAGAGTATCTTCTTCTATTATATCAGTCTGTGTAGCTTTGTCTTGATATGTAATCTGCAATAACATTTTTGTTAGTACTAATTACTTCAATTATAAATGTGAAATTTAATATATTCAAGACTAGTCTCCGAATCTCTTTTGTTGTAACTGGATTTCGTATTTTCTTTGTTAACCACCAGCGTACCTGTGTATTATCTGTTCGTACAATAAGCCTTTTATAAACAATATATGACTCAAATGCTAACAAATATTTATATAATGAACATAATTCATTCCTATTTATTTCCCATTTTATTTTTGTTTCATTGATCGTACCTGAGTAGTATCTACAATGGTGTTCTAATTTTTCTGCTTCATATCGATATTTAAGTATTTCTCCATAACTACATTCACTAGCATCTGCTTCTACTATATATATAAATTTTTTATTTTCATCTGGAAATTATAGTTTTGGTAATTCTTTACAAAGTAATTTTATTTTCTGAACTTGTTTTTTATCTTATTCATTATAGTTATATTCTACATACTTTTTTAGTTTTTTCTGTAGTGGTTTTAAAGTTTCTGCTAATTTTGGAATATATTCTCTTACTTGGTTTACTAATCCTAAAAATGATTGTAATTTCTTTTTTGTATCTAATTCTTCTTTCGAATTTATTATTTTTTGTACTATATGTTGTTGCATTTTTACTCCACTCTTATCTATTTGTATTCCTAA
>NW_025851832.1:871-1218 GCF_002878395.1 Capsicum annuum | reverse complement strand
GATAGGTTAGGCGCCGCCTATTTCAACATAGGCGATAGGTTAGGCGCTGCTTATGCCATTGCCTATGCTCACTGCCTCACATAGACGATAGGTTAGGAGCCGCCTATGTCAATATAACTGATAGGTTAGGCGCCGCCTATGTCAATATAGGCGATAGGTTAGGCGCCGCCTATGCCATTGCCTATGCTTACTGCCTCGCGTAGGCGATAGGTTAGGCGCCGCCTATGTCAACATAGGCGATAGGTTAGGCGCTGCCTGTGTCAACATAGGCTATAGGTTAGGCGGAGCCTATGCCATTGCCAATACTTACTGCCTCACTTAGGCGATAGGTTAGGCGCCGCCTATGT
>NW_025851832.1:447-771 GCF_002878395.1 Capsicum annuum | reverse complement strand
CGTCGCCTATTCCATTGCCTATGCTCACTGCCTCGTTTAGGCGATAGGTTAGGCGACGCCTATGTCAACATAGGTGATAGGTTAGGCGCCGTTTATGCCATTGCCTATGATCACTGTCTCTCTTAGATGATTGGTTAGGCGCCGCCTATGTCAATATAGGCGATAGGTTAGGCGCCATCTATACCATTGCCTATGCTTACAGCCTCATTTAGGCTATAGGTTAGGCGCCGCCTATGTCAACATAGGCGATATGACATAGGCGATAGGTTATGCGCCCCCTATGCCATTGCCTATGCTCATTGTCTTACTTAGGCGATAGGTTAG
>NW_025851832.1:0-347 GCF_002878395.1 Capsicum annuum | reverse complement strand
GATAGGTTAGGCGCCGCCTATTTCAACATAGGCGATAGGTTAGGCGCTGCTTATGCCATTGCCTATGCTCACTGCCTCACATAGACGATAGGTTAGGAGCCGCCTATGTCAATATAACTGATAGGTTAGGCGCCGCCTATGTCAATATAGGCGATAGGTTAGGCGCCGCCTATGCCATTGCCTATGCTTACTGCCTCGCGTAGGCGATAGGTTAGGCGCCGCCTATGTCAACATAGGCGATAGGTTAGGCGCTGCCTGTGTCAACATAGGCTATAGGTTAGGCGGAGCCTATGCCATTGCCAATACTTACTGCCTCACTTAGGCGATAGGTTAGGCGCCGCCTATGT
>NW_025851831.1:0-2146 GCF_002878395.1 Capsicum annuum | reverse complement strand
AGTTTGGATTCATTTATCCTTCCAACCAATCCATTAAACCAAATTGAGCCATAGACATAAATAATCATCAATTCAATAGTATATCACCATATTCACCTTCCATAACTCAATTACCATATCCACATTCCACAATTCAATACAACCAAATCATGCAAAATAGTCCATAACCCTATTTTCATCACCTTTCAATAACAACCAATACATATAATCCTTTATCACACATATACATATGGAAAAGAACAAAGGCAAACAATACTCATACCTTAGAATTCACCTCTTGATTATTCAATTATGTTTACACAAATAATAGGTGTCGTTCGAAGCTCTTGAGATGACAAACGCAGTTATCGGATTACTTTGGAATTTCTACGGTTGAATCAAAAGTAATTTAAAGGTCAAATTTGGTTAGGGTTTGTTCTTTCTCAATGATTAATGATGAAAATGAGTTTTTGAACTCATATACATGTATATATACACATATTCCCGTCCATAATATAATAGAAAATGACCAAAATGCCTTTAAAATTTAAATAATGTCAAATTTATCCTTTGGTGGACTGTTTTGTTAACCTAAAGTAGATCGACCATAACTCTTTGCTCCGATATTGGATTTGGTTGAAATTGGTATCGTTGGAAGGATAATTCAAAGGGATTTCATTTCATATAAAGTAGGCCACCCAGTTCGTCCTGTACAAGGAGTTATGGTCGTTTGAAGTTGACTGTAAAAATCTGTTTTGATAGGCTGAAGTAAAACGAGTATAAATCCTTACTCAAACGTTGGATTTGGGTGAAACCAATTGCATTGGAAAGAAGACTCAAATATCTTTCTTTTCATAGGTCGAAGCTCTCCCAGTTCATTATATTAAGGGATTTATGATCATTAGAAGTTGACCCAAAAATTCGGCTGGCCTCAGTAGTTTGTGTGCAGGAAATTTTCCTGCACATTTACTATTCCCAAATATCCCGGCCACCGTTTTATAGTTCCAAACGTGCTCAATTATATCCAAAACCTATCTATTTTGGGAAATATTTATATCATTGGAAAGCTTATTCAATAACCTTCGCATGGAACCATCGACGGGCAAATTTCGGTATAAATAAAATGAAAAAAATTAATTCCATATAAATAAGACCAATACACGTACTTGAATACGCCAATACACGTACTTGAATACGGGGTGTTACATCCTTCCCCCTTTTAGGACATTTGTCCTTGAATGTTAGCGTAGTTATTCAACCGAAATAAGTTCAAGTTCATCATTAACATTCACATCATCACATAAATACTATGCATATATAAAAAAAAACTTACTTCTTAATGTTCTAACTCCATTTCTTGAACTTCCTCTTCATCTTTGAACAAATGAGGGTACTTAGATTTCATTTCTTCCTCAACTTCCCATGTAATCTCTTCTCTTTGACGATTTCTCCAACGTACTTTGACAGATGCTATCTCTTTATTTCTCATCTTCTTAACTTGGCGATCTAGAATAGCAATAGGCACTTCCTCATAGGTAAGATCTTCCGCAACTTGCACATCCTCAGTAGAAGTGATATGTGATGGATCTCTGATGCACTTTCGAAGCATTGACACATGAAATACTGGATGTACTGATGAAAGCTCTTGGGGTAGCTCTAATTCATATGCAACTTGTCCAAACCTTCGAGTGATCTTATATGGGCCTATATAATGTGGACTCAACTTCCCTTTCTTGCCAAATCTCATTACCCCTTTTATTAGTGATACCTTCAAAAATACCCAATCACCTATAGAAAACTCTAGCCCTCTTCTTCTACTATCCGCATATGACACGTGTCGCTTTGGGATATTTTAAGTCATTGCTGAATTACTTTAACCTTCTCTATGGTTTGATAAACAAGATCCGGTCCGAACAAAAGAGCTTCAACCACTTTGAACCATCCTATTGGTGATCTACACTTCCTTCCATATAAAGCTTCATATGGTACCATTTTGATACTTGAATGATAGCTATTATTGTAGGCAAACTCAATAAGCGGTAAATGATCATCCCAGTTGCCCTTAAAATCTATTACACAAGCTCGTAGCATATCCTCAAGTGTTTGGATGGTACGTTCTGCTTGTCCATCTGTTTGAGGGTGAAAAGTTGTACTCAACTTTATTTGT
>NW_025851830.1:0-3913 GCF_002878395.1 Capsicum annuum | reverse complement strand
ATATCATTTTTTAGGACAAAGTTAATAATGATGTAATAATAATGTTGAATATTAAAATACATTATCCTTCATTTAAAAAAAATTATTAACTTAAAATAGACACTTATTGTTAAAGAACTCAAAATAAACTTTTACTCTTTCATAAACTTATTTCTTTTAAAATTTAAATGTTATAAAACATATTTGGAGTATAATTTATTTAGATATTAAATAAAGAATAAAAATATATTAATAATAACAGTAATAATATAATAATAATAAATAGTAGTAGTACGTATATACCAATAATAGTAATAGTGACATTAATAATATATTATTTTTTAATACATTAGATTAAATATTATTAGTAGTGATGGTATTTTAATACAATTGTGTTACGTCTTGGTAGTATTTAACCAACCAAAAAAAAGTAGTAAGTAGTAGTAGTAGTAATGATAATACTAATAATATTAAAAATATTTGAATTGATTTTAAAGTTTTCTCTTAATACAAAATTTTAAATAATAGGATAGAAATATTCTATTTGAAAAACTAAGGATAAAGAAGAAATTGAGATGATATTTTTATTTAAATTTAAATCAGAGTTTGAATTGAAATAAATTCTAACTTCTTCACCTCTCCTATATAAACAGAGAAAAATATTAGACATTTTCAAAAAAAGTTATCATTAACTTAAAACTAGGAACGTAACATTCAAGAGTTCTAAATAAACGGGGTCGTTTGGTTGGGAAATTGTTATCCCAAGATAACTAATACCATTGTTATCCCAGGATAACTAATATCGGGATTAGTTATTCCAGGTACCATGTATATGGGATAAGTTATCTCATCACTATAGAAAAAATGGTGGGATAAGTTATCCCACCATGGATTAATCCCTCCAACCAATTAAGTGATCTTTTATTTTATTCCGGAATAACTTATCCCTTGCATTACTTATACCTCACACCAAACGACCCCTAAACTATTCATAAACTTATCTCATTCAATATTTTAAAATACATTCAAATATTGAATAAAAGTTTATAATATTAAAATTAGTATTAATAGTAATATTAGCAATAATGATAGTAGTAGTTTTAATTCAAGTTAGTAGTAGCAGTGTTAATTATTTTTTGTTATTAAAAAACGTAGGAATGGTGGTATAACTGTCAATTGTTTTTTTTTTTTTTAATTAAATGCATAAAAGACAAACGATTAAAAGCACATTTTTGGGCATATCTTGATTTAGAAAAAAAAACATTGTCTCCTTTTTAAAAAAAGAAAATAATTAAATTAATTAAACGATTTGAGTTCCTAATAAAATGCTAACTGCTTGTGATTTTCAACTTTGAAAATGATACAAATTCTTATAAAATCTTTTATTTTTAAAAAATATATATATATATATATATATATATATATATATATATATATATATAACACAAAACAAATAAAAATAAAATTTAGATTGTTTAACTAAAACTTACGTGTTTGAAAAAGCTGCTCCAAGTATGTAGAGAAAATTGAAGGAAAGGTGTCTTTTAAGTCTTGAATGAAGGATTGGTGACATTGACCAATTTAAAGGGTCAAACATAATTAAAAAACTTGATTAGGTTAATTGTGGACTTGATTAATATTTTCTAAACTTTTTAGTCTTTTCAAAAATACAAATTAACCCACAATCAATCTTTATCTCTTCTCTCTTTCTCACGATAGTTTCTCTTTCTAACTTCTCCCAACCAACAACTTTTCAAATTTCTCCCTTCAATCTTGTGCAACTTCAACCACTGGCAACAAATAGCTTTGAGTTCTTGCCCGTTCCTTTTTTACTTTCAACTATCAGTCGACGTGACAACATTCTCCGGCGACAACAACTTCTAGTTCTTCATCGTTTCTTTTCGATTTTCACAAGTAAAAAATTAGGGCTTTTAAGTTATGACGAAAATGACGAACTTGATTTGTTGGTGTTTGTTATTTTTTTTTTATGTTTTTTATTTTTTTTTTAATGTTTGTTATTTTTTAGTTGAATTTCTCATCTATATGTATCTGCTACTGCTATTTTTTAATAATGGATAAAACATGTAACGTGAATCCAATAGATGAGTATTTGTTGCAACATATATGACTAATCTGTGCATCTGTTGCACAGATTAGTAATCTGTTGCAACATATATGACTAATATGTTGCGCAGATTAGTAATCTGTTGCAACATATATGACTAATCTGTTGCACAGATTAGTAATATGTTGCAACATATATGACTAATCTGTTGCAACATATATGACTAATTTTTCACAACAAATAAGTAATCTGTTGCAACATATATGACTAATCTGTTGCAACATATATGACTAATTTATTGCAAAAAATGAGTAATCTATTGCAACAAATGAGTAATTTGTTGCAACATATATGGCTAATCTGTTGCAGCAAATTACTCATCTGTTGGATTCATTTTATAGTGTTGTAATATGAATCCAACATATGGGTCATCTGTTGCAATAAATTAGTCATATATTGCAACAGATTACTCACTTATTGCAATAGATGACTCATATGTTGGATTCATGTTGCAGGTTCTATCCATCGTAGCAGTAGCAGATACACCAAACAAGAAATTCAACAAAAATTATAATTTTACTTACAAAATAAGCTATGAAGTAATGTCCAAGTGGTATACGAACAAAATTTGACCTAAAATCTTTTTAAAAAATTTCAATAGGGGTACAATGAATAAGTAAAACACATGAAAAATTTCATGAAACAGGTAAAGAAGACAAAAATAATATACCATACATCAAATGCAAAAGGATCAAGGGGATAAACATTTGAGTTCTCCTAAAAATGTTTAAGTTCCCTAATATTTTAATTGCTTTCTAATAGTTGACCCATCTGTTACAACAGATTT
The DNA here is from genome assembly GCF_002878395.1 of Capsicum annuum. Taxonomy (NCBI): domain Eukaryota; kingdom Viridiplantae; phylum Streptophyta; class Magnoliopsida; order Solanales; family Solanaceae; genus Capsicum; species Capsicum annuum. The sequence goes on along the minus strand of NW_025851830.1, from coordinate 1,022 downwards.
TCTATCTGTTTGATAATTTTCAACAGATGAATCATCTGATGCAATATACTAGTCATCTGTTGATTCAAATTAGCAATTATTAGTAATAACTAAATTGATTTAGTTAAAATTAAAGACGTCTCTACGATAATGGGACAAACATTTGTGTTCTCCTAAAAATATCTGAGTTCCTTAGTATTTTAATTATTTTCCAACAGATTATCTATTTGTTGCAACAAGTTAGTCATCTATTGCAATAGATGTTTATAACAAGTTAGTCATTTGTTTATTCAAATTAAGCAATTATTAATAATAACTAAATTAATTTAATTAAAATTGAAGACAAGTCTTTAATACAAGACTTTAGACAAGAGGACAAATGTTTGAGTTCTCCTAAAAATATTTGAGCTTTAGTATTTTAAATTGTTTTTCAATATATATCAAACTCGGAATCAAAATAAGCCACGGAATTTAAAAAAGTGACCAAAATAGGCCACCTATTTAAAAAGTTACCAAAATAGGTTAAACGTAATAATTTATTACGTTTTCTACTTTTTTCTTAACGGTCAACTAACGGAGTTGATTTTTACAAAAACGTAAGAATTTCTTACGTTTTACATTTTTTTGTAAAACGTAAGAAATTCTTACGTTTTATAAAAAAAATATAAAACGTAAGAAATTCTTATGTTTTACATGATAACCGAGGAAAAAATACAATAAATTGTCAAATCAATTAAAAAGGTACTAAAAAAAAGAGTTGTTCAACGTAACAAAAAGTTACGTTCTTAACTTTTTAATAGCAGTGGTCCCCCATCCACAATTCTTTTTTCCATAAATGTTCCATCACTTCTACTTTTTCCTCTTTTTACATATGATAATTATGAATTTTTTATTAGTTAAATTTATTTATATTTTACATGTAGTTCAAATAATTTATTTTTTCTAAGAAATTTTTACGTTTTACATAAAAAAAAATTAAAAAAGAAGTATCAATTACCTCATTAACTTAACAATTTTCTTATATTTATTCTATATCAAAAAAT
>NW_025851829.1:818-1246 GCF_002878395.1 Capsicum annuum | reverse complement strand
GCTAGATTGGGTGTTAGGTTGCTTGACTCAGTTGAAGGGAGTATGTTAGTGTAGAGTAGTTCCAAATCCTCCTTAGTTTTAGAAGTGAAGAAGAAGCAAGACTTAGATGCTAGTTTGGTTAGACTAAATGGAGTCAGTCAAGCACCAGAAACTAGAGGTTTTCTCCCAAGAAGAAGATGGTGTGTTGAGATTGCAGGGTAGATTGTGTGTTCCTAATGTTGATAGTCTGAGGCAGAGAACTATGGCTGAAGCGTATGGCGCGCGATATTCCATTCATCTCGGCACTACAAGATTACCATGACTTGTGAAAAATCTATTGGTGGAGCGGTATGAAGAAAGATATAGAAGTGTTTGTGGAAAAGTGTGCAACATGCCAACAGGTTAAGGTAGAGCACCAAAGACCTGGTGGTGTGATGCAAGAGTTTAGT
>NW_025851829.1:0-718 GCF_002878395.1 Capsicum annuum | reverse complement strand
GATATTGAGTTAGCTGCTGTGGTGTTTGCCCTAAAAATTTGGAGACATTACCTTATGGTGTGCATGTAGATGTTTTTACTGATCATAAAAGTATGCAGTATGTGTTTTCTCAGAGGGAGTTGAATCAACAGAGGAGGTGGCTAGAATTGTTATAAAACTATGATCTGAGCGTGTTGTATCATCTGGGCAAGGCCAATGTAGTGGCAGATGCCCTTAGCAGGTTGTCTATAGGTAGTGTTTTGCATGTGGAGAAAGGTAAGAAAGATTTAGCTCGTGATGTGCATCATTTGGCTAGATTGGGTGTTAGGTTGCTTGACTCAGTTGAAGGGAGTATGTTAGTGTAGAGTAGTTCCAAATCCTCCTTAGTTTTAGAAGTGAAGAAGAAGCAAGACTTAGATGCTAGTTTGGTTAGACTAAATGGAGTCAGTCAAGCACCAGAAACTAGAGGTTTTCTCCCAAGAAGAAGATGGTGTGTTGAGATTGCAGGGTAGATTGTGTGTTCCTAATGTTGATAGTCTGAGGCAGAGAACTATGGCTGAAGCGTATGGCGCGCGATATTCCATTCATCTCGGCACTACAAGATTACCATGACTTGTGAAAAATCTATTGGTGGAGCGGTATGAAGAAAGATATAGAAGTGTTTGTGGAAAAGTGTGCAACATGCCAACAGGTTAAGGTAGAGCACCAAAGACCTGGTGGTGTGATGCAAGAGTTTAGT
>NW_025851828.1:0-4145 GCF_002878395.1 Capsicum annuum | reverse complement strand
AATACTAATGATTTATCTATATTTTTATCTATTATTGCTACTGAATAATTCACACTTATTATAAATTTAAATTTTTGGTATATTAAATTTTCTTTTATGGCAGTTATTATACTTTTTTCTATAGGGTTTATAGTTTTATCATCTGCTAAATATAATTCTATTGGTGTATATATTCTTTCTCTAAAATATGCTTTTATTAATATCTCTATTCCTCCAGGGTGCACATATTTTATTGGGTTTTTACTTTTTATATCGTTTATTTCTTTATTAATTATTCTTTTTGTTACTAGTGGTATACTAGCTCTTCCTTTTGCATATCTAAAGTCTATTACATGTTCTTTTTGGCTTACTACGTACTATTCTTCCTTTTTTCTACTAAATATATTTTTTATTGTTGGTATTTTAAATATTTTTTCTTTACTTAAGTCTAACTCTTTTCCTTTTATTTCATAAAATATATTACTATCAAATATTATTTTTTGATCTGTTCCTTCTTCATTTAGATATTCTTCCCTTTTTATTATCTTTATATCTTCTCCAGTTATTTGGTTCATTTTTATACCTTCTTCAGTCATTTGGTTCATCTAATTCACTATCTATTTCATTATCTGTTTCATTCTCCGAAATTTCATATATACTATCTTCACTTTCTAATTCATAATCTATATAATCTATCTGCATATATTCTGCATTTTCTATTTTAATTTCTGATATTTATTTATTTATTAGGATTTTTGGTAATTTACAATCTCTAGCTAACTGTTCTAGTTTTTCACAATTATAACAAGTACATTCTTTTATAGATTTCTTTTTTTTTCTATATGGTCTTTTATGTTTATGATTTTTTTACATAATATCTTTTTCTTGATTTTTTATACTAATATTTTTATTTCTTGTATTTTTTATATTTCTTATGTCTTTTTCTTTTCTTATAATATCTTTCTTCACATCCAAATTAAGGTGCTATTTTATCTTTGCAACATGCTAAATTTTTTATTAATGTGTTTTCCATTTTTATTTCTTATCTATATTTTTCACATAGATTTCTATACCATTGTTGTAAAAAATTTATTCTTGCTCCTAGGGTATCTACTATTTTTGCTTCATCCCAACTTTTTATTATTTTTGAACTAAATGATTCAGGTAATTTACTAAAATATAATTTTCTTATTTCTTTACTTTTTTATATATTATATGTTCCTTTATAATAATATTCTTTAAATGTGCACTTATACTCATCTATATAGCACATATTACATATTATTAATTTTAACATTAAATTTCTATTCGTATCTTTCTCTTTATTTTGTTCTTCTTCTTCTGTTGTTATACTACTAAATTCTTCTCTTATAGCTATTTCATATTTTTTTAATATTTTTGTTGGTAGTATTTTAATAGGTATTGATGTTCCTTCTATTTTATTATCAGATCTTAGTACTTTTTTACTTGCTTTGGCTAGGTTTAAAAATCATAATTTTACTGTTCCTATTAATGTCTTTTCTGTATATTCTGGTGTATTTGTTGTATCTATTTTATTGTCTAATAATTATTTTGACATGTATCCTACCCATAGTTGTATTATTTTATTTGTATTTATTATACAGTCTAAATCTAAGAAGTTGTAATTAATTATTTATTTTAGTGTCCATTTATTATATTCATCCTTTGGATTATATCTTTTAAACTTATTTTTGTAATTATAGGTTGGTTTTGATGTACTAGGCATTATATTTTTATCTAGAGTATTTACTTCTGTATTTATTAGTTCTAGCTTTTCTTTATTAATTACTTCTTGTTTTTCATTAATTTCTAGTTTTTCTATATTTTCTAGAATTTCTATATATGTTTCACTATCTTCTGAATCATAATTATCTGTTTCTTCAGCATCTATTGTATTTATTTCTATTTCACTGGTTTCTGGTTCTTTATTTTTTATTTCTAATTTTTCTTTAAATTGATTTATCTCAATTAATAATTTGTTTTCTTTATCTTTTTCTTCTTTTTCTTTCTGTCTCTTTTCATACAAATCTTTTAGCATTTGTAGTTCTTTTTCTAATTCAACAATCCTATTATTTTTAGTTTCTTCTATTTTTCGTATTTCTTCTGTGGTTTGTTATTTTATTTTATCTATTTTTTTCTGTCTATCTCTTCGTTTTCTCTTTGTATTCTTACCATGATTGCCAATTTATTTTTTAATTTTAATTCTTTTTTATCTAACATTAAATATAAATGTTCACCTATTTTCTTATATGTCCTTCCTAAATTAGAGAATACAATTTTTATTTTTAATCTTTTGTGATTTTCATATGTTTTTTTATTTATTATAAATTCTTCTTTATTCATTTTATTTAAATGTATATAGGTTATGTTGATATATATATTCTAGACTATCTATTGTTGATTCTAAATTTGATATTTCTTCTTTTTGTGCATTTATTGAGTTTTTACTAACTCCGGCAATTATGTTATACTGTAGTCTTTCTATCCTTATTTTTAATTCTTTACGTTTTTCAGATATTATTTGTTTTAATTCTTTATATTGTTGTGGTTTTTGTATGTTATTCATCTATACAATATTTATAATATTTTGGTGGATATGTAAATCTGATTTTATCATAACAAATAAATTAATCAAATAAATTCAATTATATACTACTTTTGTAACTTTAATTAGCATAGACTCTGATACCAATTGTAGGGGAGGTGTGGATAAATCGGATAACTTAAATAGATCCATGAGCATATTTTCAAAAAAGAATTGGTGAACTGAATGTTCTACCATCCTACAAGACTTGCATTGACATATACAATCTACTTACAGTTGAAACGAATTTAAAATTTGAATTCTATGAAACTAAGTAATCAGCTCGAACAAATAATACGTTTATACTAATTTAGGGTAAAAAAAATAAAACAATTCATTATAAAAAATATTTTTTTAAAATATAGTGTCACATGATAAACTCTCAACATTCTGAAATACACATATATCAACTATCAAGGGATTGAGCTAGTTGTGGCACGAAATGAACGCCAAGACAAAGGCAAGAAAAATGAGAAGGTAAAACAAATAAACAAAAGGTTATCATTACTAAGTTATAAAATTGTAGTAATAGAATCATAAAACATGAAAACAATGTAAACAAAATTGATCTAGTGCTTCACTCTATAAACCACACGGCTGCTCCGCTTCAATTACTTGTGAACACAGAAGGAAAATGAGGAGAAGTTGCACCAGAAAACTACATTTGTTGTTAGTGGGGGAGTTTAAATAGGTAACTAGAGATAAATAAAAGGTCTAAAGAATTAAAACTAATAGAGATTTTTGGGCTTCCTAATTAAAGTCTTAAAAGAGCAACTAAAGAACTTAACGCTTGCTTATAGATTAGGCTAGCCTATAAGTTATAAATTATATTGAGAATTTTAAAATGCTGAATAATAGCCAAAGTTGTGAGTGAAATTGCAATGGTCATTAAAGAAGAATTGAACTACTAAATAAATAGGAAAATAATCGTTAAAAATAATTACAACGGTGAACCGTAAATATTAAAGGAAAAATCCTAAAAATTGAATGAAAAGATAAAAGGGTGGCAATTACAATATAGATACATTCAATTGTTCAAATTCTCATATTTTAAAGAAAATTGAAAAACATTAAATTGAAATCCTAAAACAAATTTTAAAAATTGTACTAATTGACATGGATGCACATGCATCACATATAGCTAGAGACTAATACATCTACAAATGCCAAAAAATCAAATTTCGTGAGCAGCCAACAAGCTCTAGTTCCACATAGATCAAAAACCGGCTGTGATACTTTCTCCTCTTCAGCAGGTAGCCAATAACCTCTAATTCCACATAGATCACAAACTGACTGTGATACTTTCTCCTCTTAAGCAGGTAGCCAACAACCTCTAATTCCACATTGATCAAAATCTGGTTGTGATATTTGTTGGGTTCATAGTAATGAAGGTGTGTTGAATGAAAAATGGAGAAATCAAGTGGAAGAGAAAAAATTGAGTTAAAACCAAAAATGGAAAGTGTACTCAATTTTGTTAAGTTTACTCTTTTTCCCACATTAGTGGAAGAAGAGAACTTGAGAGTGTTTATATTGTGAAACACTTACTCCACATGGTAAGTGA
>NW_025851827.1:0-4313 GCF_002878395.1 Capsicum annuum | reverse complement strand
ACTTTTTTGATAGCCTATAGCCTAGCCTTTTTGACATTTTTTACAAATTTTTTTAATCTTTTAGACATGTGCATGTAAAGTTTCAGCTTATAAATAAATGAGCATTTGCTTAGATGAAGGATAAGCCTTCATGCGTTGAAGCAAAAAATTCTCTCTCTTATCTACAACAAATATTTTGATTATTTATTAAAAAACAAGTATATTTCAATGGAAAAATCTATGGAGGAACAAAACTTAGAATTAATAAACCTACCAAAACAGGTATGTTCATTTACTATTATGAATAGCTAAATTCATAATTCCTAACAATCATGATATGATAAAATAAGTTCCATGTTAGTTGCTTTATAATAAAATTATTCGAAGAATAGCATGTTAAGAAGTTTATTAGCAAAGTGAAAACAGAGAAAAATCTCTTAGAACTATGTCATCCTAAAGGTGAAATCAATAAGGCAAGAAGCCGTGGTGGGGAGTAGCCAGAGTTGAGGCGCTGATTAAAGGAGAAGTATCTGGATTACCATGCTAATAGTGACCAACGAACATGTTATTTAAGAATAATCTGGTATATAGCAATCTAATATGATCATATTTTGTTATGTGTGTGATTGAAGGGAATATTTTGAATACAACAATTTTATGAAAAAATGAATAATTATTTATCTGACGAAATGGTAGATAAATTTAAAATACTTATTTTATATGCACTTAAGCATATATAAGTAGTAGATATAAGAAAAATCATATTAGAAAAAAACATTTGGTAAATATTATATGACTAGAATAAATTATATACCACAAATACCTAATTACACTTACAAACACATATATACCAAACCTACATGTCCACCATGATAAATTACTTATATTTAGAATTTTGGGAAAAAGATATGAGAAACATACAATTAGTAGAAAAATAAATGAAAACAAATTTAGACAAATACATGGAAACTAAAGATATAAAATATCTAGATATCCTTAATGAAAATATGCAAGAATTACTTAGACTAAAATAAACAACTAAAAAATATTATGAAAAAGCATTTAATCAAGCTTAAATGACAGATGATATTAAAGTACTTATTTTATATATACTTAGAGATATAGAAATTATATACATAAAGAAAATAATATGGAAAAAATTATAAGATTATGAAGAGGAAGAATTATTAAACAGTATAGAAAACTTACGCATATATTATGAACATCAACATTATTTAGATTCAGATGGATATTATACAGACTAAAAATGTCAGGATATATTAAGAAAATTAGAGCAAACCAAGAAGACCTACATAAAGAAATTAATTATAGAAAACAAATTAGAGAAATAATGAAAAATCTAATAGAAAAATTCAAATGGATAGACGAAACCTTAAAAAGTCTAGAAAAAGGCAAAGATAAAAGTTTAGATAGTTTAAAAAATTCATTAAAATATGAATAACCTCAAACAAGATATTAAATATAGTACAAATAGAATAGATTGTTATACATTTACTTTAGAATAAAATGATAAACTATGAATATCTAAAATATTGGAGACAATAAAATAGAAGAAATAAGATTAACAGAAAACCTTATAAAAACAAATTTAATTGAATACTTTGAAACAAAAGATATAGAATATTTAGAATATCCTAAAAATAATGTAGAAGATTTACAAAAACTAAGGAAAAAAACTAAAGAATATTATAGCAAAGCATTTAATCAACTACCATTTAATCACCCCCAAAATATGAATATCAGTAAAATTAAATATATTAATAAAATATATGAAAATAAAAAATACAAGAACGAAGAAAAATAGTTAATGAATATTACTACAAAGAATTTAACAATTACATAAATTAATGGATACATCTTACGAAAAGAATAAATCATTGAAAGAAATCGAAACCCAACTATATAGTTTATACCTAGAATACAAAAGGTTACATAATACTAACGAGGATCCTAGAACACTAGATAATTTAATTATGATAATATCTAATCGAGAATATGAATTAATAAAACATCTTAAGTCAAGAAGATAAAAATGAAAATTATTTCAATCAATAATATTCACAAAATACATTATATAAAAATAAATACTTATAACCTAATAAGTATTTATTATCTAGTAAACTTACCACGTCTAATCCACACCCCTACAATTGGTATCAAAGCCTTGTTATTTAAAAATTACGGAAGTAATATATATATGTATTTATTTAATTAATATTTATTATCTAGTAAACTTACCGCACCTAATCCGCACCCCCTACAATTGGTATCAGAGTCTTGTTATTTAAAAAATTCGAAAGTAGTATATATATGGATTTATTTAATTAATTCATTAATTATGATGAGATTTAGATATTCCCCAAAATATTATTTAAATGAATAACGTACAAAAATATAAAGAATTAAAAATAATAATATTTGAAAAACATAAAGAATTAAAAATAAGGTTAGAAAGACTACAGTATAATATAATTGTCAGAGTTAGTAAAAAATCAATAAATGCACAAAAAGAAGAAATATCAAATTTAGAATCAACAATAAATAGTCTAGAATATACATACCAACATGATCTATTAACAATTAAATAAAAAATGAACAAAAAAGAATTTATAATAGATGAAAAAATATATGAAAACCATGAAGGATTAAAAATAAAAATAGTATTTTCTAATCTAGGGAGAAGGTATAAGAAAATAGGTGAACATTTATATTTAATGTTAGAAAAAAAAGAAGAATTAAAATTAGAAGATAAATTGACAGTTTTGGTGAGAATAGAAAAAGAAAATGAAGAAATAGATAGAAAAAAGGAAATAGAAAAAATTAAGACAACAAACTATAGAAGAAATATGAAAATTAGAAGAAACTAAAAATAGTAGAATTGTTGAATTAGAAAAAGAACTACAAATGCTAAAGGATCTGTATGAAAAAAGACAGAAAGAAAAAGAAGAAAAAGATAAAGAACAAAAATTATTAAATGAGATAAATCAATTTAAAGAAAAATTAGAAATAAAAAATAAAGAAATAGAAATCAATGAATTAGAAATTAATACAATAGATGTTGAAGAAACATATAATTATGATTCGGAAGATAGTGCAACATATACAGAAATCTTAACAAATACAAAAAATTTACAAATTAATGAAAAACAAGAAGTAATTAATGAAAAAAACTTAGAAAATATAAACAAGGAAATAAACACTCTTGATAAAAAAGAAGATGAAAATATAAAAAAATATAATACCTAGAACATCAGAAATAAGAAAACCTACATAGTATAAGAATTAGTTTACAAGATACAATCTAAAGAATGAATATGACAAATGGACATCAAAATAAATAGTTAATAAAAATTATAACTTTTTAGACTTAGATTGTGTAATAAATACAGAAAAAATAATACAATTATGGATAGGATATATAACAAAACAATTATTAGATAATAATATAAATATAATAGATGCACCAGAATATATAGAAAAAACACTAATAGGAACAGTGAAATTATGGTTTTTAAATCTAACTAAAAATAGTAAAAGGATATTGAGAACTGATAAACCTACAGAAGGAACATCATCAACAACAACAACTAAATTTACACCAATAGAATGATTAAAAAAAATATGAAACAGCTATAAAAGACAAATTTAGTAGCATGACAACAACAGAAGAAGAACAAAATGAAGAGAAAAATACAAATAGGAATTTAATGTTAAAATTAACAATATGTAATATGTTCTATTAGATGAATATACTTACGCATTTAAATAATACTATTATAAGGGAACATATAATACAGAAGAAAGTGAAGAAATAAGAAAATTATATTTTAGTAAATTACCTGAACCATTTAGTTCAAAAATAATAAAAAGTTGGGATGAAGCAAAAGTAGATACTCTAGGAGTAAGAATAAATTTTTTACAATAATGGTATAGAAACCTATGTGAAAAATATAGAGAAGAAATAAAAATATAAAAAACATTAATAAGAAATTTAGCATGTTGCAAAGATAAAATAGCACCTTAATTTGGATGTGAAGAAAGATATTATAAGAAAAGAAAAAGACATAAGAAATATAAGAAATACAAGAAATCAAAATAAATATAAAAAACCAAGAAAAAGATATTATGTAAAAAATTATAAACATAAAAGACCATATAGGAAAAAGAAATTTATAAAAGAATGTACTTGTTATAATTGCGGAAAATTAGGACATTTAGCTAGATATTGTAAATTACTTAAAAACCCAAAAAATAAACAAATATCAAAAATAAAAATAGAAAATACAGAATGTATGCAGATAGATTATATAGAT
>NW_025851826.1:1678-2577 GCF_002878395.1 Capsicum annuum | reverse complement strand
CTCTGGGAGCGAGAGGCATAGGAATGGAGTTGGCATCTTAGTAGATGAAGAGCTTAGAGGTCAGGTAGTAGAGGTGAAGAGGATCAACGATAGGTTGATGACTATTAAGTTGGTCATTCGGGGGTTTACCCTGAACGTGTGTAGTTCTTATGCGCCGTAAGTGGGATCGGAGGGGGAGGAGAAGATACGGTTTTGGGAGGCTTTGGAGGAGGTGGTGAGAGGCGTGCCTAGTTCGGAGAAGATTGTTGTAGCAGGGGATTTCAACGGGCATATCGGGGTGTTACCAGGAGGCTTTGGTGATGTGCATGGTGGTTTTGGTTTTGGGGAGAGAAATGAAGAGGGGTCTACCCTACTGGAGTTTGCGAGGGCCTTTGGGCTGGTGGTGGTAAAATCGGGCTTTCCGAAGAAGGACGAGCACCTGATCACCTTTCGAAGCGCGATAGCCAGGACTCAGATTGACTTTTTGTTGCTTAGGAAAGGAGATAGGGCGTTATGTAAGGACTGTAAAGTCATCCCGAGTGAGAATCTTTCGACCCAGCATAGGCTCTTGGTTATGGATTTGGGTATAAAGAAGAATAGAAAGAGGAGGAGTAAGGAGTATAGATCTAGAATTAAGTGGGGCGGCCTGACGCCAGTGAATGTGTGGGAGATAGGGGAGAGGTTGGTGGGAATGGAGGTGTGGGAGTGTAGGGGGGACGTAGATAGTATATGGGATAGGGCGGCAAGGTGCATCAGGAAGAATGCAAGTGAGGTGTTGGGTGTTTCTTGGGGCCGGGACGGGCACCATCGGGGGGATTGGTGGTGGAATAAAGAGGTGGAGAAGAAAGTGGGGACCAAGAAAGGGGCGTATGCTAAGTTGGTGGAGAGTAAGGACGAAGAGGAGAAGCGGGTAAACAGGA
>NW_025851826.1:570-1578 GCF_002878395.1 Capsicum annuum | reverse complement strand
AGTAAGGACGAAGAGGAGAAGCGGGTAAACAGGAAAGAGTACAAGCTAGCGAGGAAGGAGGCTAAGTCAGCAGTCACGGCAGCTAAGACGGCCGCTTTTTAGAGCATGTATGCAGGGTTACAGGGGAAAGGAGGGGAGAAAAAGTTGTTTAGACTCGCTAAGGCTAGGGAGAGGAAGGGTCGTGACCTCGATCAGGTGAGGTGCATTAAGGGGGAGAACTGTAGAGTGTTGGTTGAGGATGGCCACATTAAGAATAGATGGCAGTCGTCCTTTCATAGGCTCTTGAATGACGAAGGGGATAGAGCTATTGTGTTAGGGGAACTGGAGCACTTAGAGGAGTGTCGGAATTTTAGCTATTGTAGACGTTTTAAGGTAGAAGAGGTTAGACAGACTGTTCGCAGGATGCGAAGAGGTAGGGCGACGGGGCCGGATGAGATACCGGTGGAGTTTTGGAAGTTCGTTGGAGAGGCTGGTGTAAGGTGGTTGACTGGATTGTTTAATGAAATTTTCAGGACGGCAAAGATGCCCGAGGCATGGAGGTGGAGTACCATGGTCCCTCTCTATAAGAATAACGGGCACATTCAGAGTTACAATAACTATAGGGGGATTAAGTTATTGAGTCACTCTATGAAGATCTAGGAGAGAGTGGTCGAGGTGAGGCTGAGACGAATAGTGTCTATTTCGGAAAACCAGTTCGGATTTATGCCCGGCCGCTCGACGACGGAGGCAATCCACCTGGTGCGGAGGTTGGTGGAGCAGTATAGGGACAGGAAGAAGGATCTGCACATGGTGTTTATCGACCTGGAGAAGGCATACGACAAAGTCCCCAGGGAGGTACTTTGGAGATGCTTGGAGGTGAGTGGAGTACCGCTAGCATATACCAGAGTAATTAAGGATATGTATGATGGAGCGAAAACCCAGGTGAGGACGGCGGGAGGAGACTCAGAGCATTTCACTGTCCTGACAGGATTGCATCAGGGATCTACTCTTAGTCCCTTTTTGTTTACG
>NW_025851826.1:0-470 GCF_002878395.1 Capsicum annuum | reverse complement strand
GAGATGCTTGGAGGTGAGTGGAGTACCGCTAGCATATACCAGAGTAATTAAGGATATGTATGATGGAGCGAAAACCCAGGTGAGGACGGCGGGAGGAGACTCAGAGCATTTCACTGTCCTGACAGGATTGCATCAGGGATCTACTCTTAGTCCCTTTTTGTTTGCGTTGGTGATGGATGTGTTGACGCGGCGCATTCTAGGGGAGGTGCCGTGGTGTATGCTTTTTGCAGATGATGTAGTTCTGAAAGAAGAGACTCGAGGGGGTGTGAATGACAAATTAGAGGTGTGGAGGCAAACTCTTGAGTCTAAAGGGTTCAGGGTGAGCAGAGCAAGACAGAGTATGTAGAATGCAAGTTTAATGACGTGAGGCGGGAGAATGAGGTAGTAGTGAAGCTGGAAGCACAGGAGGTATGTAAGAGGGATAAGTTCAAGTATCTCGGGTCCGTGATCCAGAGTAACGGTGAGATAGA
>NW_025851825.1:0-2395 GCF_002878395.1 Capsicum annuum | reverse complement strand
CCGGATAAGGAGCTTATCGTACATAATGCTGCGGAATCTTCATTAGTAGTTGAAGTGAAAGAGAATCAATATGCAGATCCTATTTTATTACAGCATAAGGAGAATGTTCAGAGTGGTGTGACCAAGGCATTTGAGCTTACAGGAGAAGGAGTACTTCAGTGGCAAAACCGATTGTGTGTGCCGAATGTAGACGGGCTAAGAAAGAAGATTATAATAGAGGCACATTGTTCAAGGTATTCCATTCATCCGGGATCAACCAAAATGTATCAAGATTTGAAAGATATTTATTGGTGGAATGACATGAAGAAGAGCATTGCAGAATTTATAGCTGAATGTCCAAATTGTCAAAGAGTTAAAGTTGAGCACCAAAAACCTGGAGGTTATATGCAGTGCATTGATCTTCCAAGCTGGAAGTGGGACATGATCAACATGGATTTCGTTATTGGTCTGCCTCGTACATACCGGAAGTTTGATTCTATATGGGTGATTATTGATAGGCTTACCAAATCCGCACATTTCCTACCAGTTAGGACCACTTACACAGTTGAAGAGTATGCAAAGCTGTACATTAAAGAGATAGTACGATTACATGGAGTGCCAATCTCTATTATATCAGATCGGGGAACCCAATTTATCGCAAACTTTTGGAAGTCTTTTCAGAGGTGTTTGGGAACACAAGTGAAGTTGAGTACAACTTTTCACCCTCAAACAGATGGACAAGCAGAACATACCATCCAAATACTTGAAGATATGCTACGAGCTTGTGTAATAGATTTTAAGGGCAACTGGGATGATCATTTACCTCTTATTGAGTTTGACTACAATAATATCTATCATTCAAGTATCAAAATGGCACCATATAAAGCTTTATATGGAAGGAAGTGTAGATCACCAATAGGATGGTTCAAAGTGGTTGAAACTCTTTTTTCGGACCGGATCTTGTTTATCAAGCCATAGAGAAGGTTAAAGGAATTCAGCAACTACTGAAAATAGCCCAAAGTCGACACAAGTCATATGCGGATAGTAGAAGGAGAGTTCTAGAGTTTTCTATAGGTGATTGGGTATTTTTGAAGGTATCACCAATGAAAGGGGTAATGAGATTCGGCAAGAAAGGAAAGTTGAGTCCACGTTATATCGGCCCGTATAAGATCACTTGAAGGTTTGGACAAGTTGCATATGAATTAGTGCTACCCCAAGAGCTCTCATCAGTACATCCGGTATTTCATGTGTCAATGCTTCAAAAGTGCATCGGAGATCCATCACATATCACTTCTACTGAGGATATTCAAGTTGCGGAAGATCTTACCTATGAGGAAGTGACTATTGCTATTCTAGATCGCCAAGTTAAGAAGATGAGGAATAAAGAGATAGCATCTGTGAAAGTATGTTGAAGAAATCATCAAGGGAAGAGATTACATGGGAAGCTGAGGAAGCAATGAAATCTAAGTACCCTCATTTGCTCAAAGATGAAGAGGAAGTTCAAGAAACGGAGTTAGAACATTAACAAGTAAGTTTTTTTTATATGCATAGTATTTATGTGATGATGTGAATATTAATGATGGACTTGAACTTGTTTCGGTTGAATAACTACGCTCACATTCGAGGACGAATGTCCTAAAGGGGGGAAGGATGTAACACCCCGTATTCAAGTACGTGTATTGGCATATTAAAGTACGTGTATTGGTCTTATTTATATGGAAATAATTTTTTATTTTATTTATACCGGAATTTGCCCGTCGATGGTTCCATGCGAAGGTTATTGAATAAGCTCTCCTACGATATAAAGATTTTCAAAAAAAATGGATAGGTTTCGGATATAATCAAGCACGTTCAAAACTATAAAAAGGTGGCCGGGATATTTGAGAATAGTAAATGTGCAGGAAAATTTCCAGCACACAAACTACTGAGGCTAGCTGAATTTTTGGGTCAACTTCGAACGATAATAAGTCCCTTAATATAATAAACTGGGAGAGCTGTGACCTATGAAAAGAAATATATTTGTGTATTCTTTCAAATTCAATTGGTTTCATCCAAATCCAATTTCTAAGTAAGGAGTTATACTCTTTTTACTTCAGCCTATCAAAACAAATTTTTAGCATCAACTTCAAACGACCATAACTCCTTGTACATGATGAACTGGGTGGCCTACTTTATATGAAATGAAATCTCCTTGAATTATCCTTCCAACGATACCAATTTCACCCAAATCCGATATCGTAGCAAATAGTTATGGTCGATCTACTTTAGCTTATCAAAACAGTCCACCAAAGGACAGATTTGACATTATTTAAATTTTAAAGGCATTTTGGTCTTTTCCTATTATATAATGGACGGGAATATGTGTATATATACATGTATATGAGTTCAAAAACTCATTTTCATCATCAATCATTGA
>NW_025851824.1:1872-3122 GCF_002878395.1 Capsicum annuum | reverse complement strand
TGTTTTGACTATGGATTATTAAATACCGTATATACCCAAGATGGAGACGAACTAACAGTTATAGAAGAATTACATAAAGTATTCACCACCTATAAAAGAGTAACCAAAGAAAATCTATTTTATATAAAGTTTTATACTGCACCAGCAGAGATATTATACGACAAAATCAAACCAGTTATACAAGTTGTAAAAATAGGTTTAACCAGAGATATGATTAAACCAGAAGATATTGTGCAGCAGCCAAAGATACCTAAAATCGAGATACCTGATTTTAACGCAAATAAATGACTTATTGGAATAACTACAATTATTTAAGAATTAGCAAATAATTATATCAATGAAAGCCCAATATGGAGCTATTATTCAAGAGATCATCAAATGATTTATTCAAATTCAAGAGAACTACGACAAACAAATATGAAAGATGTTAGACAATGGATAATGACGTTACTTAACCCAGAAAAATAATCTACTGCAAGAGCAATTAGGAAAGGATTTATTTCAGACGGATTATTAACAAGATATTGCAAGATAATTGGACACAAATATCTAGACCATCAATGTTCGAAATGTAATGGAGGAGATAATATTATCTCAGAAGTCTAGCTAAAATAAAAAAAAATCAACCAAGAAGATAAGGACACCAACTAGAAGATAAAAATCAACGGAGCAATAATAGAAGAAGACAAACTATTGAAGATAGGAAAATGACATATGGAGAAAAAACTAAACTTCCTACGTAAATTATTGTAAAGATTTAATAGCCTTTTTGACTTTTCTTTTCATTTAATAGGTTTTTTGACTTTTTGAACAAAAGATTATTATTAGGTTTTGTTTTTTAGTTAATTTTAAGTCTTTTCCTTTCAGAATATAAAGACTTTTTGTAAATTAGATAGGATAAGTATAAAGTAGGAACAATATAGAGATAGAATACACGTTTTCCTTATTTTTCTTAGGATTATAAATAGAGAGCATTTTGCTCAGCTAAAAGGCAAGACTTTCATGTGTTGAAAGCAAGCCTCCTCCTTTGTAAATAAAACCCTTTTGAATATTTAATAAAGAACAGATATATTTCCAAGGAAAAGCTATGGATAAACAAAGCTCAGAATTATCAAACCTACCAGAACAGGTATATTTATTTACGATTATGAATAGCTAAATTCATAAATTCCTGACAATCATGATATAATAAAATTAGTTCATGTTAGTTACTTTATAGTAGAATTATTCAAAAAATAGCATGTTAAGAA
>NW_025851824.1:700-1772 GCF_002878395.1 Capsicum annuum | reverse complement strand
TCATAATCGTAAATAAATATACCTGTTCTGGTATATTTATTTACGATTATGAATAGCTAAATTCATAAATTCCTGACAATCATGATATAATAAAATTAGTTCATGTTAGTTACTTTATAGTAGAATTATTCAAAAAATAGCATGTTAAGAAGTTTATTAGCAAAGTGGAAAAGGAGAAAAATCCTTAAGAACTATGTCATCCTAAAGGTGAAACCGGTAATGCAAGAAAGCTGTGGTGGGGAGTAGCCAGAGTAGAGGCGCTGTTTAACGGAAAAGTATCCAGATTACCATGCTAGTAGTGACCAAAGAACGTGTTATTTAAGAATAATCTAGTATATAGTAATCTAAAATGATCATATTTTGTTATATGTGTGATTGAAGGGAATATTTTGAAAAAACATCATATGAAAAATGAATACTTATTTATCGGACAAAGTGGTAGATAAATTTAAATACTTGTTTTGTATGTACTTAAGGATATAGAAATTGTAGATATAAGAAAAATCATATTGGAAGAAATATTTAATAAAAATTTTATGACTAGAATAAATTACATACCACACTTACCTAACTACTCTTACAAATACCTACATACCAAACCTACACATCAACCATGATAAATTACGTGTATTTGGAATATTGGAATATGGATATGAAAAATATACAATCAATAGAAAAACTGATGAAAACAAATTTAGAAAAATATATAGAAACTAAAGATATAAAATATATAGAATGCCTTAATGAAAATATAGAGGAATTATTAAGATTAAAACAAACAACTAATAAATACTATGATAAATCATTTAATTACTAGAATTCAATTCCAAGTTATCCAAACTATTCGTAAAAACCTTAGCATAATATGAATAATATAAGAAGATATATATTTGATGAAACTAAGATACTTGTTTTATATATCATAAAAGATTTAGAATTAGAAGATATAAAGAAAATACAACAACAACAACAAACCCAGTGTATTCCCACCTAGTGGGGTCTGGGGGGGTAAGATGTACGCAGTCCATACCTCTACCTCTAAAGAAGTAGAAAGGTTGTTTCCGATAGACCC
>NW_025851824.1:0-600 GCF_002878395.1 Capsicum annuum | reverse complement strand
CCTAATTCGCGTCCTCCAGACCTTCCTATCTAGGGTCATGTCCTCGGTGAGCGGATATTATAAAGAAAATAATATGGGAAAAAATATTTAGTTATGAAGATGAGTTACTAAGTACTAATTGGATAGAAGAGGAATTAGAAAATATAGATTTCTTTGATAGAAATAATTCAGATAGTTATTATTCAGATGGATATTATACAAATTAAGAATGCTAGAATATATTCAAAGAGTTAGAGAAAAACAAAGTTGGCTATACGAAGAAATTAATTATAGAAATCATCTTAGAAGAGGAAGAGAACAACTAAAAGAAAGATTAATTTGGGTAGATAAAACTATAAAACAACTAGAATTAAAAGACAATTTAGAATATGATTTAGACATGTAATTATTCATAGATGAAAAAGACAGGATAATTAACGAAATAGATAACCTAGAATTTAATATCAGATATAGTACAATTAGAATAAATTATTACAAAGAAATTTGCAGTATCACAACTACTTTAGGATAAAATGATAGACTATGAGTATTTAAAATATTGGAGACAAGATATAAAGAAATAAGATTAACAGAAATACTTATGAAAGAGAATTTAATTGA
>NW_025851823.1:2272-3249 GCF_002878395.1 Capsicum annuum | reverse complement strand
AACAAGAACTCTCTTTCATTTTTGTGCCCAAAAGTAATTTTCTTTACAAATGCATGATTTTTATTTGATTTTTATGAATTTGAAGCATGAACCCATATCTTATGATGATTATTATGAAATCTAGATGTTTATAATTTTGAAAGATAAATTTACATGTGTGGAAACCTCATGAAAAAAATTACCCTACCTATGACCTTGAGTTGGATGCTGTTGTTTTTGCTTTAAAAATCTAGAGACACTATTGGTATGGTGTCCATGTTGATGTTTTCACTGATCATAAGAGTCTACAGTATGTGTTTACCCAGAGAGATTTGAATCTTAGGCAGAGACAATGGTTAAAATTGTTAAAGGACTATGATATGAGTGTGTTGTACCATCCGGGCAAGGCCAATGTTGTGGTGGATGCCCTAAGTAGAGTGTCCATGGGTAGTGTTTCACATGTGGTAGAAGGTAAGAAAGAGTTGGCTCATGATGTATATCTTTTGGCTAGATTGGGGGTTACGTTGTTTAACTCTGCTGAAGCTAGTATAGGTATTCAGAGTAGTTTTGAATCCTTCTTGGTTCTAGAAGTGAAGGAAAAGCAATACTTAGATGCTAGTTTGGTCAGATGAAGGAGTCAGTCAAGGACCACAAAGTAAAGTTTTTCTCCCAAGGGGAAGATGGTGTGTTGAGATTGCAAGGTAGATTATATGTCCCAAATATTGATGATCTGAGAAAGAGGATTATGGCTGAGGCACACGGGGCAAGATATTCTATTCATCCTGGTGCCACCAAGATGTACCGAGACTTGCGATAAATCTATTGGTGGAGTGGCATGAAGAAAGATATAGCAACATTTATAGCTAAGTGTGCAATATGCCAACAGGTTAAGGTTGAACACCAAAGACCTGGTGGTATGATGCAAGAGTTTAGTATTCCCACCTGGAAGTGGGAAGAGATAAATATGGACTTCGTGATTGGTTTACCTCCTTCCCGAA
>NW_025851823.1:0-2172 GCF_002878395.1 Capsicum annuum | reverse complement strand
GTGGGAAGAGATAAATATGGACTTCGTGATTGGTTTACCTCCTTCCCGACACCATCATGATTCCATTTGGGTTGTGGTTGATAGGTTGACTAAGTCTGCTCATTTCTTCCCTATTCATACTTCATATACTGCTGCGGATTATGCTAGATTATATATTCGAGAGCTAGTCAGATTGCATTGAGTTCCCTTGTCTGTCATTTCGAATAGGGGTATTCAGTTCACTTTGCTATTTTGGAAAGTTTTTCAGAGAGGTCTTGGTACCTAAGTGCTTTTGAGTTCTTCTTTTTATCCACAGACCAATGGTCAGGCTAAGTGGACCACTAGACCTTAGAGGATATGTTGAGAGCTTGTACACTTGACTTTAAGGGAAGTTGGGATGATTACTTACCGTTGATAGAGTTTGCTTACAATAACACTTTCTACTCTAGTGTTGGCATGGCTCCATTTGAAGCCTTATATGGGAGGAAGTGTAGATCACCCATAGGTTGGTTCAAGGTGGGTGGAGTGGCTGTGAGTGGTCCTGATTTGGTATTTGAGGCTATGGAAAATGTTATGTTGATTAGAGAAAGGTTAAAAACTGCATAGAGTCATCAAAAGTCATATGCAGATGTTAGAAGGAGAGACCTTGAATTTAAAGTTGGTGACCTAGTGATTCTGAAAATTTCACCTATGAGGGGGGTGAAGAGATTCGAAAAGAAGGGGAAGCTTAGTCCCTGATATGTTGGTCCTTACAAAATTCTTAGCCATGTTGGTAACGTAGCTTATGAGGTCGAGTTGCCTTCCGAGTTGTCCTCTGTTCATCCAATATTCCATGTCTCCATGCTTATAAAGCATATTAGCGATGCTGTGGTAGTGGATTCCTTTGTGAGTGATGACATTCAAGAAAATCTTTCTTTTGATGAGATTCCTATTGAGATTCTTGATTTCAGTGTCTGAAGACTAAGGAACAAAGAAGTTTCCTTAATAAAAGTGTTGCGGCGAAACCAATCTGTTGAGGGTGCAACTTGGGAAGCTGAGGCGGATATGCGATCCAAGAACCCACACCTATTTTCCACAAACTCCAATCAAGCTGAAGGTACCGTTCTTTTCTAAATCATGCACTTTCAATAAAAGTTGCAGCAGTTCAGCTGTCATTTATTATGTGTTCATCTGTAGTTTCTTGAATTTATGCATTCTGTGTTGCATTCAGAGTGAGAAACGATGTGGTGATGAGTCTAACGAATGGTTTCAACTGTTTGCTTTATTCCCTAACTAATCTTGGCATGTTAGCGTCATTCGAGGATGAATGTTTCCAAGGGGGGGATGATAAAATACCCCGGGAAATTTTTCATTGAAATTTGGTGCGTAAACGTGTTGGGTTCTATCTTATAGAATGAATTATAAATTTTTCGTGCAGAATGTCTTAGATTAAGACCCACCATTGCTTATAGTATCGAATAGCATTTCCAACGATATGTGTATCATCCAAAACAGACACCCTAGCAACGAGTTATGAACATTCCGATCGAACCATGAATAGCAGTGAGCAGTATAACATGCAGCAAAAAGTACTAAGGCCTGGCGTATTTTTGCTCCAAATTTAAACAATCATAACTCCTTGTAAATAATGATCTGGGTGATCTACTATATATCAACAGAAATCCTTGGAAGTCCTCTTTCCAATGAAATTGGTTTCATCCAATTTTTCTATCGGAGCAAAAAGTTATGGTCGATCTACTTCAGCTTACCAAAAGCAAATTTTTAGGTCAACTTCAAACGATCATAACTCCTCGTACACAATGATCTGGGTGAGATACTATATATAAACGGAAAGATATGAGAGTCCTCTTTCTAATGAAATTGGTTCATCCAATTTGGATATCAGAGTAAAACGTTATGGTTGATCTACTTCAGACTATCAAAACAGTCCACCAATGGACAATTCGAGAATTATTTGATTTTTAGGGGCGTTTTGGTCATTTTTCCTCACCCAAAATCCGTCCAAACCCTCTATTAAAGCCTATTAGAAGCATTATATGTTATATTTCATCAAATTCCCTCAAAAAGAAAACCCTAAGCTCCTACATCCAACTTCAAGAACCTCCAAAGTTCACCATTAATTCTGTAAATTTATTAAAGATTCCAAGTTCCTAGTTCAAGAACTTCAAGAACCTCCAAAGTTCACCATTAATT
>NW_025851822.1:0-2849 GCF_002878395.1 Capsicum annuum | reverse complement strand
GTGGCCTTGTGCGATTCACTAGCATTGTTGTTGATTGTTTGTTGAATGTGGTTTCTTAGGTGACTTAGTTGTGTGAAAATGGTTAAGTATATGGTTTGTTAGGTGACTTAGTCATTTGAAAATGGTTAAGTGTTGGAACCTTAAAGAGGATTTTAGTGTTTTGAATATGGTTTGTTAGGTCACTTAGTCACTTCAAAATGGTTAAGTATAGGAATTTTCAAGGTAATTTTTATGTTTTGAATGTGAGTTGATAAGTGACTTAGTCACTAGAAAATGGTTAAGTATAGGGATTTTCAACGTGATTTTAGAGTTTTGAATGTGAGTTGTTAAGTGACTTAGTCACTTGAAAATGGTAAGTGTTGGAACCTTAAAGGAGATTTTAGTGTTTTTAATATGGTTTGTTAGGTGATAGTCACTTCAAAATGGTTAAGTATAAGGATTTTCAAGGTGATTTTTGTGTTTTGAATGTGAGTTGGTAAGTGACTTAGTCACTTGAAAATGGTTAAATATAGGAACTTTATAGGTGATTTTTGGGTTTTGAATATGGTTTGTTAAGTGTCTTATTCACCTGAAAATGGTTAAGTATAGGGACTTTAAAGGTGATTTTTGTGTTTTGCATATAGTTTATTAGGTGACTTAGTCACTTGAAAATGGCTAAGTATAGGGACTTTAAAGGTGATTTTTGTGTTTTGAATATGGTTTGTTAGGTGACTTATTCACTTGAAAATCGTTAAGAATAGGGACTTTAAAGGTGATTTTTGTGTTTTGAATATGGTGTGTTAGGAGACTTAGTCACTTGAAAATGGTTAAGTGTTGAAACTTTAAAGGTGATTTTTGTGTTTTGAATATGGTTTGTTAGGTGACTTAGTCACTTCAAAATAGTTAAGTATAGGGATTTTCAAGATGATTTTTGTGTTTTGAATGTGAATTGGTAAGTTACTTAGTCACTAGAAAATGGTTAAGCATAAGGATTTTCAAGGTGATTTTTGTGTTTTGAATGCGAGTTGGTAGGTGACTTAGTCACTAGAAAATGGTTAATTATAGGGATTTTCAAGGTGATTTTTGTGTTTTGAATGTGAGTTGGTACTTTATAGGTAATTTTTAGGTTTTGGATATGGCTTGTTAGGTGACTTATTCACTTGAAAATGGTTAAGTATAGGGATTTTAAAGGTGATTTTTGTGTTTTGAATAAGGTTTGTTAGGTGACTTATTCACTTGAAAATGGTTAAGTATAGGGATTTTAAATGTGAATTTTGTGTTTTGAATATGATTTGTTAGGTGACTTATTCACTTGAAAATGGTTAAGTATAAGGACTTTATAGGTGATTTTTGGGTTTTGATTATGGTTTGTTCGATGACTTAGTCACTTGAAAATAGTTTAGGGACTTTAAAGGTGTTTTTTGTGTTTTGAATATGATTTGTTAGGTGACTTAGTCACTAGAAAATGGTTAAGTGTTGGAACCTTAGTGTTTTGAATATGGTTTGTTAGGTGACTAAGTCACTTGAAAATGGTTAAGTGTTGGAACTTTAAAGGTCATTTTTGTGTTTTGAATATGGTTTGTTAAGTGACCTAGTCACTTCAAAATGGTTAAGTATAGGGATTTTCAAGGTGATTTTTGTGTTTTGAATGTGAGTTGGTAAGTTACTTAGTTACTAGAAAATGGTTAAGTATAGGGGTTTTCAAGGTGATTTTTGTGTTTTGAATGTGAGTTGGTAAGTGACTTAGTGACTAGAAAATGGTTAAGTATAGAGATTTTCAAGGTGATTTTTGTGATTTGAATGTGAGTTTGTAAGTGACTTAGTTACTTGAAAATGGTTAAGTATAGGAACTTTATAGGTGATTTTTGTGTTTTGAATATGGTTTGTTAGGTGACTTATTCACTTGAAAATGGTTAAGTATAGGAACTTTAAAGGTGATTTTTGTGTTTTGAATATGGTTTGTTAGGTGACTTATTCACTTGAAAATGGTTAAGTATAGGCACTTTTAATGTGATTTTTGTGTTTTGAATATGGTTTGTTAGGTGACGTAGTCACTTCAAAATGGCTAAGTGTTGGAACTTTAATGGTGATTTTTGTGTTTTGAATATGGTTTGTTAGGTGACTTAGTCACTTTAAAATGGTTAAGTATAGGGATTTTCGCGGTGATTTTTTGTACTACCCCGAGAAATTTTTCGTTGAAATTTTGTGCATAAATGTGTTGGGTTTTATATTCTAGAATGAATTATAAATTTTCCATGCGGAATGTCTTAGATTATGACCCACCATTGCGTAGAGTATCGAATAAGCTTTCCAATGATATGTGGATCATCCAAAATATACACCCGAGCGACGAGTTATGAACATTCCGATCGAACCGTGAATAGTAGTGAACAGTAAAACGTGCAGGAAAAAGTACTGAGGCCTGGCGTATTTTTGCTCCAACTTTAAACGATCATAACTCCTTGTACATAATGATCTGGGTGATCTACTATATATCAACGGAAAGCTTTGCGAGTGTTCTTTCTAATGAAATTGGTTTCATCCAATTTGTCTATCAGAACAAAAAGTTATGGTTGATCTACTTCAGCCTATCAAAAGTAAATTTTTAGGTCAACTTCAAATGATCATAACTCCTCGTACACAATGATCTGGGTGAGATACTACATATCAACAGAAAGATATGAGAGTCCTCTTTCTAATGAAATTAGTTTCATCCAATTTGAATTTCAGAGTAAAATGTTATGGTTGATCTACTTCAGACTATCAAAACAGTCCATCAAAGGACATATTCGAGAATTATTTGATTTTTAGGGGCGTTTTGGTCATTCCCCCTCACCCAAAATCCGTCCAAACCCTATATTAAAGCCTAT
>NW_025851821.1:0-2253 GCF_002878395.1 Capsicum annuum | reverse complement strand
TGAGATTGCAGGGTAGATTGTGTGTCCAAAATGTTGATGATCTGAGACAGAGGATTATGGTTGAAGCACACGGGACGTGATATTCTATTCATCCTGGTGCCACCAAGATGTACCAAGACTTGTGGGAAATCTATTAGTGGAGTGGCATAAAGAAAGATATAGCAGCTTTTGTAGCTAAGTGTGCAACATGCCAATAGGTTAAGGTTGAACTCCAAAGACTTGGTGGTATGATGCAAGAGTTTAGTATTCCCACCTGGAAGTGGGAAGAGATAAATATGGACTTCGTGATTAGTTTACCTCCTTCCCGACGCCATCATGATTCCATTTGGGTTGTGGTTGATAGGTTGACTAAGTCTACTCATTTCTTGCCTGTTCATACTTCATATAATGTTGAGGATTACGCTAGATTGTATATCCGAGAGCTAGTCAGACTGAATGGAGTTCCATTTTCTATCATTTTGAATAGGGGTACTCAGCTCACTTCACAATTTTGGAGAGCTTTTTAGAAGGGTCTTGGTACCCAAGTGCTTTTGAGTTCTACTTTTCATTTGCAGACCGATGGTCAGTTTGAGCGGACCATCCAGACCTTAGAGGCTATGTTGAGAGCTTGTGCACTTGACTTTAAGGAAAGTTGGGATGATCACTTACCATTGATAGAGTTTGCTTACAATAACAGTTTCCACTCTAGTATTGGCATGGCTCCGTTTGAAGCCTTATATGGAAGGAAGTGTAGATCACCCATAGGTTGGTTCGAGGTGGGTGAAGTGGCTGTGAGTGGTCCTGATTCGGTATTTGAGGCTATGGAAAAAGTTAAGTTGATTAGGGAAAGGTTGAAAACTGTGCAGAGTCGTCAGAAGTCATATGGGGATGTTAGAAGGAGAGACCTTGAGTTTGTAGTTGGTGACCTAGTGTATCTAAAAATTTCATCCATGAGGGGGGTGAAGAGATTCAGAAGAAGGGGAAGCTTAGTCTCCATTATGTTGGTCCTTATATAATTCTTAGCCGTGTTGGTAAGGTAGCTTATGAAGTCGAGTTGCCTTCCGAGTTGTCCTCTGTTCATCCAATTTTCCATGTCTTCATGCTTAGAAAGCATATTAGCGATGTTGTGGTAATGGATTCCTCTGTGAGTGCTGACATTCAAGAAAATCTTTCTTTTGATGAGATTCCTGTTGAGATTCTTGATTTTAGTGTCCGAAGACTAACGAACAAAGAAGTTCCCTAGGTCAAGGTGTTGTGGTGAAACCAATCTGTTGAGGGTGCAACTTGGGAAGCTGAGGCGGATATGCGATACAAGTACCCACACCTATTTTTCGTGAACTCCGATCAAGCCGAAGGTACCGTTCTTTCCTAAATCATGCACTTTTGATAAAAATTACAGCAGTTCAGCTGTCATTTATTATGTGTTCAGCTGTAGTTTCTTGAATTTATGCATTCTATGTTGCATTCGGAGTGAGAAACGATGTGGTGATGAGTCTAACGAATGGTTTCATCTGTATGCTCTATTCCCTATCTTATCTTGGCATGTCTAGCGTCATTCGAGGAAAAATGTTTTCAAGGGGGGATGATGTAATACCCCGAGAAATTTTTCAATGAAATTTTGTGTGTAAACGTGTTGGATTCTATCTTCTAGAATGAATTATAAATTTTTCGTGCAAAATATATAAGATTATGACCCACCATTGCGTAGAGTATTGAATAATATTTGCAACGATATGTGGATCATCCAAAATGGACACCCGACCGACGAGTTATGAACATTCCAATGGAACCGTGAATAGTAGTGAATAGTAAAACGTGCAGGAAAAAGTACTGAGGCCTGGCGTATTTTTGCTCCAACTTTAAACGATCATAACTCCTTGTACATAATGATCTAGGTGATCTACTATATATCAAAGGAAAGCTCTGTGAGTCCTCTTTCCAATGAAATTGGTTTCATCCAATTTGTATGTCGAAGCAAAAAGTTATGGTTGATCTACTTCAGACTACCAAAACAGTCCACCAAAGAACAGATTCGAGAATTTTTTTAATTTTTAGGGGCGTTTTGGTCATTCCCCCTCACCCAAAATCCATCCAAACCCTATATTAAAGCCTATTAGAAGCATTATATGTTATATTTCATCAAACTCCCTCAAAAAGAAAACCCTAAGCTCCTACATCCAACTTCAAGAACCTCCAAAGTTCACCACTAATTCTGCAAATTTATTCAAGATTTCAAGTTTCTAGTTCAAGAACTCCAAGAACCATCATTCAAAG
>NW_025851820.1:0-2670 GCF_002878395.1 Capsicum annuum | reverse complement strand
GAAGGATCTCTTAGATAAGGGATTCATCAGACCCAGTGTTCCCCATGAGGTGCACCAGTATTATTCGCGCACAAGAAAGACGGTTCTCTCAGGATGTGTAATAATTATCGTCAACTCAAAAAGGTCACGATCAAGAACAGATATCATCTTCCCAAAATTGATGATCTGTTTGACCAAATTCAGGGTGCCAGTTATTTCTCCAAGATATACCTTAGAAAAGGCTATCATCAACTCAAAGTTATAAAATGTGACATTCTGAAGACAACTTTCTGTACTTGGTATGGTCACTTCGAATTTTTAGTCATGTTATTTGGTCTTACCAATTCCTCTACAGCTTTTATGGATTTGATAAACCTTGTGTTCAAGCAGTACTTGGATATGTTTGTCATAGTCTTTATAGATGACATTCGGGTCTATTCTCGCACAGAGCATGATCATGCAGACCATCTCATGATTGTTCTTCAGACTCTCAGGGATTACCAGTTATTCGCTAAGTTTAGCAAGTGCGAATTTTGTCTAAGATCAGTAGCATTCCTTGGCCATATTGTTTTCGGTGATGGCATTAGAGTAGATCCTCAGAAAACCGAGGTAGTAAGAAATTAGCCCAGACCCGTATCTCCATCAGATATTAGGAGTTTCTTGGGTTTGGTTGGCTATTGCATCTCCCATGTCCCGATTGACTCAGAAGAAGATTAAGTTTCAGTGTTTAGATTCATACGAGAAGAGCTTTCAAGAGTAGAAGACTCGACTCATCTCCACTCCAGTTCTAGCTATTCCAGATGGTTCAGACGGTTTTGTAGTCTATTGTAATGCATCTAGAGTGGGTTTAGGTTGTGTCCTCATGCAGCATGGTAAGGTCATAGCCTATGCCTCCAGACAGTTAAAGAAACAATATAAGAATTATCTTACTCATGATCTTGAGTTAGCAGGGGTAGTTTTTGCCTTGAAGATTTGGAGACATTATCTCTATGGAGTTCATGTAGATTTCTTCATAGACCATAAAAGCCTCCAGTATGTCTTTTCCTAGAAAGATCTCAATCTTCACCAAAGAAGGTGGTTAGAGCTCTTGAAGGATTACGAAATGAGTGTTCTTTATCATTCGAGCAAGGCCAATGTTGTGGCCGATGCTCTTAGTCGACTCTCCATGGGTAGTATTTCTCACATTGAGGATAGTAAGAAAAATATGGCTCAGGAGATCCATCAGCTTGCTAGACTAGGCGTTTACTTAGTTGATTCTTCAGAGGATGGTGTATGTGTTCATAGTGGTTCAGAGTCGTCTCTAGTTTTTGAGGTAAAAGAGAAACAAGACAGAGATCCTAGCCTTGTAAAGCTCAAAGATTCAGTCCAGAATCGGAAAGTCGAGGTCTTCTCTCAAGGGGGAGATGGTGTTCTTCATTGTCAGGGTTGTCTATGTATTCCAGGTGTAGATGAATTGAGCCAGTGAATTCTTACAGAAGCACATGGTGCGCGATACTCTATTCATCCAGCGGCCACTAAGATGTACCACAACATGCGGGAGATCTATTAGTAGAGTGGGGATAAAGAAAGATGTTGCAGAGTTTGTGGATAAGTGCTCTACATGTCAGCAGGTTAAGATAGAGCATCAGAAACCTAGTGGTTCCATGCAAGAGTTCACCATTCCTACTTAGAAGTGAGAAGAAGTTAACATGGACTTCGTGACAGGTTTGCCTAGAACTCGTCACCAGCATGATTCAGTCTGGGTCATTATAGATAGAATGACCAAGTTAGCTTATTTCTTTCCTCTTCATACTTCTTATTCCACCGAGGATTATGCCAAACTTTATAACAGGGAGTTAGTCAGATTACATGGTGTTCCACTATCTATCATCTCAGACAGAGGTACCCAGTTCACTTCTCACTTTTGGAAAGCATCAAAAAGGGTATCGGTACCCAAGTCCATGTCAGTACAGCATTTCATCCTCAGATAGATGGTCAAGTAGAGAGGACCATTTATACTCTTGAAGATATGCTAAGGGCATGTACAATTGACTTTAAGGGAAGTTGGGACGACCACTTGCCTTTGATTGAGTTTGCATACAACAATAGCTATCATTCTAGTATTCAGATGGCTCTATTTTAAGCTCTCTATGGTAGGAGATATAGATCGTTGATTGGTTGGTTCGAAGTCAGTGAGGCCTCAATTATAGGTCCTGACTTAGTATTCGATGCCTTAGAGAAAGTTCAGTTGATCAGAGAGAGACTCTGGGCTGCTCAGAGCCGACAGAAGTCCTATGCAGATGTTTGTAGAAAGGATCTCGAGTTTGAGGTCAATGGCTATGTCTATCTTAAGATCTCTCCCATGAAGGAAGTGAAGAGGTTCGGCAAGAAAGGGAAACTCAGTCCCTGATATGTCGGTCCCTTTAGAATTCTTTGTCGGTTCGGCAAGGTAGCTTATGAGCTTGAGTTGCCTTGAGATCTAGCCTCAGTCCATCCAGTCTTCCATGTCTCTTTGCTAAAGAAGTGCATAGGTGACCCAGCAGTTGTTGTCCCTATTCAGAGCATCGACATTCAGAACAGCCTCTCTTATGAAGAGATTCCAGTCGAAATCTTAGATTATTAGACTTGTAGATTGAGGAGAAAAGAAGTCTCTCTAGTCAAGGTTCTTTGGTGAAATCAGTCTCATGAGGGAGCTACTTGGGAAGCAGAAGC
>NW_025851819.1:15989-34278 GCF_002878395.1 Capsicum annuum | reverse complement strand
TAATAGTAGTTTTGAAGTTTAGTAAAAGTGAACTTTTGCAAAGTGAAATGTAATATATAAAAATAAATGAAAGAAATATCACACAATATGATAACAAACCCTTCTTGATAGGAAACAATTTTTCTAAATAAATTTTATTCTACATAAATCTAAATTAAATAGACTTTCAATACAAATATGAGACATTTAAAAAAAAAAAAAAAAAGGCATCCAAATAAGTAAGCCAAAGTTTGAAGCTAAAACAGTGAACTGAAAGAGCAGCTTTTCAATTTGATATAGTAAAGTTTCCGCTTTGTATGAGTTTAATAGAGCTAGTATCTAACTCTCGACATTGTATTTGTATCGAATTCTTTAAAAATATACTATTATTAGAAAATTCGAAATATATTCATTGATATTTTGAAGAGTCCAAGGAACATAAGGAGCATAGTGAATCATCATCCACTATAAATACATTATGATTTTCCCAATCATAATCACCAAACTCATCAAAAACTCCAAAAATGTCCCAACAAATACCATACCTTCCAACTGAAATTATCTTTGAAATTCTCCTAAGATTACCTGTCAAATCCATCATTAAATTCAAATTAGTTTCCAAATCATTTCAGTCTTTACTATCATCTCCTCATTTCATCAATAACCATCTCATTTTTTCAAGAAAAAAACTCCTACTCTTAGCACCTAATCAAAATTTATCTAAGAAAACACACACCCTTTGTTCTACTTTTTATGAAAAAGATTATGTTGATCATGTTAATCTTGATTATCCTGTAAAATCTCCATGTTTGTTCACGCGATTTATCGGTTCTTGTAATGGTTTGATATGTTTATCAGTTGAAAATATGATCATTATATGGAATCCTAGTACAAGGAAATGGAAAAAAATTGCAAAAGAACCTATTATTATGAATCAAGATTATTATTTTACGTATGGTTTTGGTTACGATGAGTTAAACGATGATTATAAGTTGGTTTTAGTATATAGTAGTAAAATCAAGAATGTTGGTTATAATGAGGTGAAACTTTATAGCTTAAGAACTAATTCTTGCAAAAGGATTAAGGGGTTTGTTAATGGTTATGTTTATAGTAATTCTGGTGTTTTGTTGAATAATTTTATTCATTGGGATGCGCGTAAACATCATGATTTTGATGGTTGTGATTCGACGATTGTGTATTTTGATTTGGCAGCTGAAAGGAAGGGGAAGATAGATTTACCTAGGTATGAAAATGTGGATGTTCATTGGGATTTAATGTGTTCTAGAGATTCATTATTTGGATTTTGTCGTTGTGAATACGAAGGCGCGGTTGATATATGGATAATGAAGGAGTATGAGGTCGAGGAATCTTGGACTAAATTTGCTTCAGTTGCGTATTATGTAGTTCCGGGGATTTTTGATAGACCTTTGTTTATAAATGAGGATGGTGAAGTATTATTGATAGAGGGGCAAAGTTTAGTGCTCTTTAATACGCGAAACAACATTTATAAGGACCTTCAAGTTCATGTACCTGATGTTCGCGGTAGAGTTGATATGGCTATGTATAACGAGAGCCTTGTTTCGCCTGATAATTTTGATGATGAAGATGGAAGCATTTATTGAAAATGAAAATCCTAGATGACTAGACCTCACTTGTGAAATTACACTGGGTGTGCACGTTTGTTGTGTATGTTTGTAGTTGATATATGAATACCAATTTCAAATGCAACAAATGTTTGCTATATCATGTTATTCTTCTTAATCTTCGAAAGGACAACATGAAAATGTCTAAATGTTACAATGTCTTAACAACAACAACAATAATATACCCAGTATAGTCCCATAAAGCGCGGGGTTTGATGAAGGTAGAGTGCCTGTAGACCTTATCATTACCTCAGAGGTAGAGAGGCAAAACGTATGTTATACCATCATAGACTATGATCCATAGTTTAGGGTTGGGTATTAGCCCAATAATTTGTTCAACCCATCTTAACCCGCCCAACTTCAGCCCAACCCGCCCATTTGCCACCCTTAGTCATAGTCAAGTTAAATTTTGTACTAAGATAATGGAATGCAGGCTTTACTAATTGGTCTTGCTTGTTGAATAAGTAGTATTATTTCCTGAAGTTCCAACATTAAGGGGTTAGGAAATTCGAAGAGGAGTTTTGACATAACCGGTAAAGCAGTTATCATTATCAAGAGATTATAGGTTCAAATCGTGAAAATAGCCTCTTGTAAAAATGCAGGTAGACTACATACAATAGATCTGTGTGGTTCGACTCTTCCCTAAACTCCGTACATAACGGAAGCTTTGATGCACCACCTCTTTTAAGGGGTTAGTAAAGATGAGTCAAAATCCTTTATTCATACATTGGGACTAGGCTCTTATTATAGTTCCCTATGCCTTTGAATCACTTTTAAAAAGTGCAGCAAGTTCATTGGTACCATTGATACTTTTTTCAGCAAATATTATCTATGGAAATCCTTGCATTACGATACACGATATTGAAAATTCTTAGTAGCTTCATCAGTTGGTTATCTAAACTTTCACCTTGTTGGTGAGAGACAGAGTTCAATATTCCAACTTGTAATCCCCTCTCTCAATTTTCGGGGAATAACAAAAGAAGGCATACAATACGATGCCTAGCCAATGTGATTTTTATCCTCTACTTTTTGTTGTTTTTTTTAATCCACTCATTTAACACTCATAAACCCAAATAACGTCAAATACATAACACCATTTAACTAGTAAGAGCCATAAAATCTCTTATTTCTTTGAAATCGGGTAGAAAATACACACACAAAAAAGTACTGATTCAAGCTCAGTACTCTTTAACACAACTGACAAACTTGAAGAAATGTCATAAACAACACAAAAGACAAAACAAAACAAACACAACATAAAAATAGTACTATTCTGTTTAGTTTGACTCTCGTACTCTGAATCAAACCGAGGCAATAGTACATAAAACATATAGAGGGCCAGACATGACTTCCATTTATGCCCGAATAAAAATAGCCCTAGATCGATTTCTTTTTAATTTGGACGAATATCGATGCCCTTAACAATAATCCCACATTTCCAATTAGGGTTTTTGTTCTCTATCAACCTCATTTCAACTTCACCATCTTCACCAAAGTTGTTGAAAAATTCACCTAGCTTTATTTCCGTCCATCCATCGCTTCGATGATGAGGAAATCTTCCACGTTCTCCTTCATATCCCTTCGCCTTTGAGAGGAAAACAGTGTAGCCCTCTTCATCAGTCCCCTCGGGTTTTTCCTTCACAAATCTAACCGATGCAATGGCTTTTTCAAGTTCGCGATGATTATCTTTCAGCTTGAACACCAAATAGGCCGAGTAACTAGTCTTTCTAGCTAGTCGACTTGTGTCTATCTTTCCTCGAATGTCGAGCCAACAAACATTCACAAGCTCAGCTACTTCCACACTACACATGTCATAAGATATATAAATTAAATTTAACAATTTAAATTTTGAATTCGCCTCTAAATTTTATTTCTTTTTTTTTTTGCTTAAAGAAAGGAAGGGGGGGAGGGGGGTTACCCAGAGTTGTGAATGTAGTTCCAAGTCCAATATTGAGGATTTTCTGCCCATTCAATTGAAAGCTCTCTTGCACCTATCCAAACACTCTAATGAAAGACAATGTAGTTAAAAATCCATTAATTTGAACGACAAATTAAAAGAAAGACATAGATCTAGATAATCTATGAAGAATCCTTCAAATATATAGAATTTTCTTCATGTTACTAACACTTATAGTGGTCACATAAAATTCAAAAATCAAATACATCAAAAAAAAAAATCTTAATAGCTCAGTTGATTGATTATCGAAACTAAAGATTTGACTCACACCTTATAATCTACACCTCATGAAAATTTAAAAAAATACATCACAAGAAAATGTAAGATTTAGAAGATCAAAATACTTACCATTGTTTGTTTTTTAATTGATATAAGATATGCTTTCAAGGTGTGAAATCAAACTATCAAAGAGAAGGTTGATATACATAGGGAAATTAAAGAGAAGGTTGCTATAAGATAATCATTTTTCTAACACTTTAATGGTCACATAAAATTCAAAAATCAATTGTGTTACGAAAAAAATTTTAATAGCTCAATTGACTGGTTATCTACATTCTAAACTAAAGATTTGATTTCTCGACCTCGTTTTTTTTTTTTTCAAAAAAAGAAGCAAATATATCTCAAGAAAAAGCAAAGATTAAGAAAAAAATACTTACCATTTTCCCCCTATAAGATATGCTCACAACGTATGAAATTTCTTTGCTACATATGCTTCATATAAATAGTGAAAGAGAAGGTTGTTGAACTACATAGTTATGGTATTTGCTTAGTAGTTAAGCTAATATAGTGTACCACCCAATTAAGTCATGTTTTGTAACAAGTGTTGCTAGTTCACGTTGAAAATACATAATTACTCCAAATGTTAAATTTTACAGCTTTTTGGTCTCCCATTCAATATTCCCCCAAAAAAGACAAAAGAATTAAGTGTGTGTTTGGTAGGGAGTGAAAATTAAGTTCTAACTTTTTTTATTTGTTGGGTAAGTAGAAAAATACTTTCTCAAAATCAGTGGCGGATCGAATATTTAAGAGTTGTGGGTGCTTCAGGGAGGTTCGAACATATATTGACATCTAAAGCTTTAAGGTTTCACGTAATTATTAAAGCACTCAGTTGTATTCTTAGTTTCTTGGATTCTTTTTTGTCATCTATATCAATATTTATATATTTCTTCTATAATTATACATAATCTGCGTCGAGTTTAATGAGTGTCGAAGCACACCAAAAGTATACATAAATAGGTCTGCCGCTGCTCAAAATTATTGTATGTAATCTAGAAAAACACTACAAGAATATAAGGTAAGGCATAAACTCCGCGAATGTATGATAACAGGGTCTATGGAGGGGTTTAGGGTGGGTGAGTGCATTGGAAGGTGGAGAAGAGTTGCTCATTATGAAATATCACTTTGAAAACTTATTTTTTTTACTTCGTTAGAAAGTGATTTTCTTCATACACATCCTAAAAGCTCATTTGGTACGAAGAATAACTAATTCCAGATTTAATTTTATGATGAGTTTATTTTATATTTTATTAAAATAAAATCGTAGAATAACTTATCTATCTTAAAATTATAGTCATTTTTAACCTACATTAAGGTGAAATAACAATCTTGAAATAAGTAATCTTAAAATAATTTATTTTCTGATCATTCGAGCCTAAGTGTGAACGTAGCATTAATATGGTCAAGACCTCGACATTTCCGAACCACTCTCATTAAATTAAAAAGAAAAAAGAAACCTCTCTCATTAGGAACCTTTTATGTTATTGGACAATGAAAGTATTTTCTTCCTCCCATTAATAGACTGTTTAGTTAAATTTATAAAATCAATTTATTTTAATAAGTATTCTTTTAGAAAAATATTTTTAATAAAAAATAATTTATGTTTGGATAATAAATTTAAAAAATATTTATGATCATTAATTAAGTATTTGATCAAACTTTTAAAATTTATTTAAGTGTAATTTTTTTTTTTTTCAAAAAAAGTTTTTGGAGAGAAGCTACTTTTTAAAATTGATGAAAAGTTATTTCTGCTCTTCTCCACAAGTAGTTATTTTCTCCCAAAATTTTGATCGAAAACCTTAATTTTTTAAAATAAGTACTTTTAAAAAAAAAAAAATACTTTTGAAAACAAAATTAGCCACAGGGACTAATTTTCACATAGTAATATACTTACTTTCACCAAACATGTGGTATGTTAACGATGGCCCAATCACTGAGGCCCAATTTGATGATATAACGGGAAAACCCACTTGATTTTTACACATTTAATTTTTACATTTCTCATTTAATGTGTAAATATATGTACTTCAGACCTTCTAGAGAGTTTCAGTTGAATAAGAAAATGATATTTGTTTCTCTCTTTTCGTCTCCATAGCTTCTAGGGTTTTCAGCTTACATTTCCATGGTGATCTTGAGCTGTGGAGCTGTAACATGGCACAAAGACTGCTCCTCTCTTAATTGATGGTCTTGATTTTGAAATTTTTGTTATAAATTTTATTTTATAAAAAATGCTCCCCCCAAATAGTTCATACACGCCGTAAATTAAAATTAATCAGACTTCAATGCATATACTAGATATCAGGTGATAAACAAAAGAAAATCCAAGTACTTTGCTCTGCTATCGAAGGCAAAATCTTCAATTGTACTTGAGTGAAAATATATAACGACACACATGTTATTATTGAATCTATATAAACACTAGTTGGGGTGTTGAGGATAACTTTATGCCATCCAAATAAAGTCAATACATTTTATTTAAGTTATTCGATTTGAATAATTACTAGCCACATAAATTAGGACAATAACAAAAACAAAATTAAACAAATCGTATCAACGCTCCTTATGATTGAAAATTTATGTCTATCATAAAACCAATATGATTCAAATTAATAAAAGAGGCAATAAATGAAATTATATATCGACATGATAAATATTGCAAAAAAGCTAGTGGTTAGTTCAATTTGTAATTCCGACCCAACTAGCTTTATCCCAACTATGATAAAGCCTACGATCTTAAATCGATATGTATAAAACATAAACAAAGTTATGTATACAACAGGTTGAGTAACTATTAACCACATAAATTAGAACAATAACAAAAAGAAAATAAATTGTATCAACACTCCTTAATTATGATTGAAAAACTATTCATCATAAAACCGATATAATTCAAATTAGAAAAAGAGACAATAAACTTAATTCTGTCTTTACATGATACATGCCGTGAAAAAGCTAATGGTTAATCCAACCCGTAATTCCGTCCCAACTAACTTGATCCCAACTCTTATAAAGACCACGATCTCGAATCGATATGTATACAACAGGTTGACCTTTATCTTTGCCAAGTGGATCATATGCGGTAAATGTAGCATATAATGCACCCCATTCAGCATAACATACATAAGCATCATTAATAATACCAGCATCAAATGGAAAATCTTGGCCTAGTACTAGAGTTACACTAAGCAAAGGGATTTTATGTAGCAACTTACAAGTAACTCTCACAATTGGTGTATGATCAAAAGGCAAGTTGTTAATGAGGTGAACAACTGGTGTAGGATTATCACCAAAAGAAAATGAAAATTGAGACAAAGTTAAAGACATAACAAGAATGAGATTTACAAAAGAATAAGTAGAAGCCATTGTTTTTGTTGTTTCATATATGTCCTTTTTATAGATCAGATTTTCTAATATTTGGTAAGTACAATTATGACTGATTGAGGCACTAACTTAGATTTGACTTTTGTAATATAGGTAAAAAATCTGAGTAATTCATCCTTTTTTTTTTTTTTTTTGGTTTCACTATTGATGTGTGCCTTTTATATAGTTTGAATTTTCTAATGTTTGGTAAGTACAATATAACTGATTGAAGTACTAACCTAGATATGACTTGTGTAATCTAGGAAAATAATCTTTTAAGATTTAATTTTCTTTCCATATATTATATAGTAGTAATGTGATAAAGATTTTTCCTTTAATAATATGATAAATTTAGTAAGTTGGTGTATCTAAAGATGGTTAGTTGATGTACCAAGGAAATTCTTTAGACGATGTAACCATTTTTTGAACTTAGTATTTTGACATGTTCTTGTTACTTTATGTTTCATTTTATCTGATTCATGTTGATTTGATGTTGCTCTTACAAAAATTATTTTACAAAACTAATTTTATTGATTATAGTTTGGTAATCTAAATTTAATTATAATAATTTATGTAATTTTTTAATGACGGATAGTATATTGTGAAAAAATGAAAAATTTCTCTTCATTTTTTAAACGACATAAATAGTAAATTGAAAATAACTATTTTTAGTAAGGGGATGAAATAAAATGAAATCGAGGGAGTATAATATTTTCATCAAAAGATTAAGGGTGTGTAGAAATTAGATAATTCTTTAATTTTGGAACATCAATTAAAGTAAAATTTAATTTCAACTGGGTTGAACTAGTGATGTTGGTTAACAAATAAGTTTCATTTGGGTGTTGCTTTGTCATAGACTCGAACTCTTAAGCTATAAGCCAAGTTAAACTTTTGTATACACTTGCTATACATTGAATATACATTAAAAAAGTTAAATACAAAGATTTATTTGTGTGGTGGATGAATTTTTCTTTTAGTCATCTAGCTGAAAATATTAAGATCCAGAGATAAGTGGCCCATGATCTTTTCGAAAGAAAAAAAAAAACACTTCTTGAAGTGTGTTTGGCATGAAGGAAAACATTTTTCTCTACGGTATTTTTCAATTTTATTATGTTTAATTGGCTTAAATATTTTATAAAATGTGTTTCAAATAAATTTATTTTTTTAAATTTAATAAAAATAAAAAATATATTTTTCAAAACTTTCTTTCAATCTCATACCCTAACTTGCCAGCCTAACTCGAGTGTCGGGCACCAATTTCAAACTCCCGATCCTAACTCTTGATTCTCGTTACAAAATTAGACTTTCAATCTTCATCCGAGATCCAACTCCCATTCTCGATAGGTCGGTTGATGGGGTCGGATCCTAGATCCCAGGTCAGGAGATGGAGTCTCATGTTGTGATTGGATCAAGTGTCATTAATATTTGACTATATTATATCTAAACGTTTTTAGAATAATATTTTATTCTTACTAACCAAACTTCAAAAAAATAAGTAAGATAACCACTTATTTTCATCAAAATATCATGAAAAATATTTTTTTCGTACAAAACACACCATTGATTACATATCACTTCATCCATTAATAAAAAAATGACATGTTTTGATTTAACAAAGAATTTGAAAAATAATTTTTTTAAAAATTTTTATATTTTTAAATTAATTATATCAAATATATTAAAATATGCTTTAATTTTATAGCTTTAAACATATATGATAGAAAGTTAAAATTAAAACGTTAAAAAATCTTTTTTTTTTTTTCAAGTAGACTAAAAAAAAGTATTTCATTTTTTAAAATCTGAGGGAGTAATAGCCACGAGAGAAGTTTTTTCCATCTCGCAATAAACTCGCAGAAACCAAACAAGTGTCACCCTCTTTGACCTCCACCTACATGTTTATGTGACAACACATCACCCAAAAAAACTATTAAAAAAATAAAAATAAAATTCACAAG
The DNA here is from genome assembly GCF_002878395.1 of Capsicum annuum. Lineage (NCBI taxonomy): Eukaryota > Viridiplantae > Streptophyta > Magnoliopsida > Solanales > Solanaceae > Capsicum > Capsicum annuum. Next base: position 25,108 of record NW_025851819.1, on the reverse strand, counting down.
AAAAAAAAAAGTAAATCACTATCAAAGAGCAAAGAAAAAAAAATAGCAAAACAAGAAGAAGAAGAAAGAACGAAAAATGAACAAATTTAAACTTGCAACTATCATGTCCAATAATTACATTATTGTTTCTAAAATAATTTTGGTCCCTTCTACTCTTTGCTTCTCTAGAGGTTTTGTTAGTCCCAATAGACCTTCTCAAATTGTAAGTTTTACTTTCTTATATTTCGTGTTCCGATCAGTTTGCGTGCATTAAATTTTTTTATAGCAAGTATATATATGTTATGTACTTCTTTGATACACATGAGATAGAGTAATTGGTTTGTTTATTTGAAAATGTAGTATTTAGATTCTTAAATATTAAGTTAGGATATTTACTAATTTTTTTTATTGTAGAATTAATTGGATCTGCAGTAATCACGATTCGTATCATCTATCGTAAAAATATTCACCAAAGAAAAAAAAAACTTTCTTTAATCATAGCCATCACATCAATGGTGTACAATTTAGGAGAAGAAAAAACTAATGAATCAACGGGTTAATTATCACTCCTTATGTACAATCTCCACCCAATAGATATTTCCAATAAGAACAAATGATTAGGAAAAATAGATCTAATATTTTTGTCTTGAATTTCACTTAAATTCATTGATTGCTAATTAGTTAATTGTTTGTTAAAGATTTATGTAAATCGAGCAATTTTGTTGAAACTAGTAAGATTGCAAATATACTAAACATTTGATTATGAATTTAGTTATTATTCTAGTACTGCCTTGATGTTGCAAGAAAAAAAACCCTCATAAACTCAATAAAATTCTTGATCCCTCTATGAATAAAGGATAGTTCAGTACACTAAAATTTCGGATAATATGTGCGGGGTTCTAGGGAAAATCGGACCACAAGCGCAATACCTACGGGATAATATGTGCGGGGTTCTAGGGAAAATCGGACCACAAGCGCAATACCTACTGGTCACATGAAAGCAACTTTATCAGTTGATACATCTATGAATTTTTCTTGCTTTCTTTTTAATTAGGGAAATAAATTGAATTAAATTTACAGGCAAAAGTTGATAAAGAAACAGCCCAAAAAATAAAAGAAGCAGCAGTAGCAGTGAAGGAAGGTGCTCAAGAAGTAAAAAGTGTGGGTGATTCTCTCAAAGAGACTGTTTCTTCTAGTGCTGGAAATGTAATATCCTCACTTCTCAAAAAAAGTCTTTATTGCATTACTTATTAATTTTTTTTATTTTAGAACCTTATTTTTTTTAATCCAAGTAAAATTCACAAAGGCAAAGGGAAGAAGGAAAAATGTTTGATTTTTGGATTGATGGTTTGCTTATATAAATTTGAGCTGTTCTTTACTCGTGAGATTACTTTTAGGGTTGAGTTAGGTTCATATACCATATCAGTTTGAACTCTTCAAGCTTAAGTTGAGCCTGAACAAAGGGAGTATTGTTAATTAAAGTCCCATGGAAATGGACGGGTAGTCTGTTTATAATAGATTTGAGCGATCCTCCTCCCGTGATTAGTTTTCGGAGTTGGGTTAGTCAATGACGGACTCAGGACTCAAAATTTAGGGGTCGTGGTGCCTTAGGGAGGTTTTAACATATATTGACACTCAAAGCTTTAAGGTTCCGCCTGAAAATCAAGACACTCAGCTTTCTCCTTGATTTCTCGAGTGTTTTAAGACACACATATCAATTTTTAATACATAATGTCGGGTTTAATGGGTCGGAGCACCACAAAAGTTCACCAAGGTCCGCCCCTGGGGTTAGGCCCATATACCATATCTTTACATGGTATCATAGTTAGGTCCATTTATGTTTAGGTTTTCGATCCATGCTATAGTTGGGTATGAGCGTAAGGAGGTGTTAGAGACGTACAATGGTTAAAAAATAGATCATGATTTGCTTATATGAATTTGGATAATCCTTTTCTCATTTACTAATTTTTTTTTTTTTTTAGGTTTGAGTTAAGATCCATATAACATAATTTAAACTCTAATTTTTATACCTTATAAAGTGTTTTCATGAAAGACTTGGTGACAATTTTTTTGAAAATGCCTTGTATTGGTTAGTGTTCATTTGTTCCCTAAGGTTATTCTTCCATATTAGTCCCCTTTTTATCATCAAAGTTGAAAACTAAATTATGATTTTTCTTTATTTGTTTTGATTAGGTAATTTCAGAGATGTCAAAGAAAGTATTAGACAAGGCAACAGAAAATGAAGAAGAAAAGGGTACATGGGAAACTATCAAGGAAAAAGTCACTACCAAGTGACTATTATATATGCCAAAAATAATAAGTATTTTAACTATCAATTTTAGTTGAATTGTAGTTTGAATTCGAGACTTTAGATTAAACTTAGAGCTATTTGGTTCATCTCATTATAATTTTTGATACAATTTTACCATTTTAATCGCAGTCAGACTATCGCTATCGCACGAGATGTGTCTTAGCTCCTTCAATTCCATATTTTTTTTGTTTTTTGGACTTCAAAATTTAGAATTTTGATTTGATCAACGTTACCTTAAATAAAGGTAAAATGGTTCGGTGGATTTTTGTACTATGTTCGTTTTGTAGTGTGATACTCCTACTTATATGTTTGTCATCTGAATTCTTAATCTCATTAAAAAGTAATATTTTAAATTTTTTTAAATTCTTTTGATCGTTGATCGGACCTAAGTGATATTAAAATTGTTGTGTAGGATGAAACATGTGTAGGCACGCATCTGAGGTGCGAGTGAGGATCATTTTTTGATTATTTTGAATAAAAAGAGTCCTCCCCCGTCGCCCCCAAGGTTGCCATGGCCATTAGAGCCCCCAAATACCACCACCATTAATGCAGCACCACCACAATTAACACCACACCATTAACACACATATACGCACAAAAGCAAATCCACAATCACTGCACAACTTTTCTAACTTCATCATTTTTATCTTCTTCACAAAGCACAAAACACACTCCTCCACATACACACACAGATTGCGAGATAGGTAGTAAGAGAAATCCTCCACATACACACAGAGATTGCGAGATAGGTACTAAGAGAAAATAGAAAGGAAAAAAAATAAGAGAACAACTATCATCGAACATCATGAATGCAACAACGTCATTACCGTAATCCATCATCACTATTCTCATTTTCAACTCCTGATTTCAACCTCACTGAACAACACAATAGACAAGCTCCATTACGCCGACAAAATCAACGACTTAACTCTAGCACAAAACTTCCTTCCGAATTGAACCCTCAAATCCCCAATTTTTATTTTTTTTATTTGTTGAACAGTAAATCAACGATTGAAAAATTGATCCTTTTCTATTAATTTAATACAAAAATAATTTTTTTTCTTTTTGCAAAACAGAAATAGTAATATTAGCGCTTAAATCCTAAATCCCAATTTCTCTGTACACGTGCCACCACCACTATGTGTCACCTCCTCAGTTCTCTCCGTCACAATTGAAAAAAGGAACTCCTTTTCTCCACAATTGAAAAAGAAAAAAATTAATTAGTTTCTCAAATTTCAGCAAAGCCAATACATAAAAAATTTACTTTTTATTCTTCTTCGATCCCACCACTTCGACTCACTTCGATGTTTTTGAATTTTGAACAGAAAAAATGCTTCTCAGATTCTTCGACCCTCACTTCTCATGAAGATGATGAAGGAAAAGAAGAAGGAGAAGAGGAGGGAGAAGAATAAGGAGAAGAGGAAGAAATAGAGAAAGAAGAACAAGAAAAAGAAAGAAAAAAGGGGAAGAGAGAGGAACAAGAGGAGGGAGGGGGGGTCTTTTTATTTATTCATTTCTTTTTATTAATTAATTAATTTATTTTAATATTTAATATTTTTTATCTTTAAAAATGACGTGATAGCTGATGTGGGTCGGCTGTGTTACACTCACAAAAAAAAAGTGTTTAAAATGTGGTTTCTAATGGGTTCAGGGGTACAAATGACAAACATATAAGTATAAGTATCCACATTACAAAACAGACATAGTACAAGAATTCATCGAACTATTTTATCTTATTTAAACTATAAGCTTAAGTTTTGTTATTCATTATAAATTTATTATTAATATTTCATACATATATTTTTGTTTGTACGGGTAATTGTTGGCCTGGACGAGTTCAATGTATTACGAGATTAACATCCCAAAAAATTTACGAGATTAACATCCCAAAAAATTAAGTAATAAATTAGATGATTGTAAGAACGTCTCAATAAAATTAGTGGTCTAAAGTCAATTTAATATGAGGCCTTAAATATATATGCATAATAAAAATATTATCAATAATTTAGAGTTACTTTTTGATTCTTATGTATTTCTTTTTAGTATAGTATTCTTAGAAAACACTAAACATTTAACTTTACATAGTAATATGATTATTTATAAAGGAAAGGATTAATTTGAATTAATAAGATGTTAGTCATTTGTTTGCATGCATTACTTTGAATATTTTTGTGAAAATTTTATTTATTAATATAAAGATTTGATAAAAAGTTCTAAAATATTTTTAATAAAAAATTAGTTCTTCTCCTTTTTTTAAATTTAAATTTTGTATCTTTTATATCTTATAATTTTTAATATTATTTTAATTGAAATTAAAATTATAAAGTTAATATTAAATTTTTTAGGGTCTTAAAATTTTTGGGCCTAAAACAAACACTTTACTAGCCTTATCGTTGAGTCATCTCTGAATGATTGTTCCATTCGAAGTGAAAATTCTTTTCTTGCGAAAACTTAAATTGGTCACACTTGTGGTTGCCTTAAAGATAGAAACTCAACCCATTGAAAAGGAAAAAACATGTACTATGTATGTCCGTTCTACATTATAATTTTCGGCGCATGATAAAGTGACTTTGCTATCATGCGCACTTCGATGAAATGCGTCGATTGGACAGTGTCACAAGACAGGAGGAAGGAACTAGCTCACGACTTGAGAATACTGCAGAGATTTAAAAGGGAGAAGCAACTATCGAAGCAACGCCATGAGATTCAGAGAGAAGGGGTGACCTAAAAGAGGTGGCCACTGCCAGGTGACACCACTTTAGCTAAGGATGAAGTGGATTTGGCTACACAAAAATGGAAACAACCATTGATTGTTTATATTGTGGGTGGTACGCCAAGTATTGGAACACCAGAGCGATTCATAACAAGTCAATGAAACTTTGTTTTCAAACCGGAAGTGTATTTGCACAATGATGAGTACTTTCTAGTTCGATTCGAGTTTGGAGGATAGGAATGCGGCACTCTATTTAAGGCCCTATACACTGAATAGTAAACTATGAAGATGTGGACTGAGGATTTTATTTTTATTAATGAGGTATTGAAAATAATTCCTTTATGGGTTCAATTGCATCATATGCCACTATGACGATTTTCAGTGGCGACACAAACAGTTGCCACAAAAGCTAGCATTTCTGTGGCAACACATAAGGGTTGCCACAAAAGGTATAACATTTAGGGGCGATCGTCAAAGTCGCCACTAATAGTGATATATTTAGTGGAGACTATGCGTAGGTCGCCACAAAAGGTATAAGATTTAAGGGTGACCGTTAAAGTCGCCCCTAATAGTGACATATTTAGTGGCGACTATAAAGTCGCCACTAATAGTGACATACATCGCCACAAAAGGTATAAGAATAGTGACATATTTAGTGGTGACTATGCGTAGGTCGCCACAAAAGGTATAAGATTTAGGGGCGACCATGAAAGTCGCCACTAATAGTAACATATTTAGTGGCAACTATGCGTAGGTCGCCACAAAAGATTTAAGATTTAGGGGCGACCGTTAAAGTCGCCACTGATAAGACTCTCAGCTCGAGATATTTTACAACATTAGTTACAAATAAAAATTATTTACGGTAATAATAAAAATATAGAATAATTAATGATATAAATTAAAAGGCTGAAAAGTTCAAAATGTAAACCAAATTAAAAGTTCAAATTTTCATTTTGCATTGTTTTTTTTCTTAAAAAAATAAATTAAGTTTATTTTTTACACTTTCACTTTTGTTGGACATTTTGTATGTGTTGTACACTTTTAAAAGTATTTACATTTGATTTTTTGTTGTTGTTGTTGTATTGCATGTTGGACCATTTGTTGATTTTTATTTTAAAATTTTTTTTTTCAGAAAACCGACCACTTGTGGTCGTTTTTTTTTAAATAATTTTTTTTAATTTTAATAAAATAATAATAAATTTTAAAAATATATATATTTTTTAAAAAATAGACCACATATGGTCGGTTTTTTTAAAACTACCACTACTTTACCGATCACACACTTTGATCGATTTTATGGTCGAAAATTGAAAAAAAAACAACCACTTATGGTCAATTTTTATGGTCGGTTCCCCCCCTTTTTTTAATAGTGGTCGTGGGATTGTTAAGAAGAAACAGTTAATGAAAATGATGCATATGGAGAAATACCCAACTTTTAGTGCTCATAGTTGATAGATAATAGGGTAGTTGTAATATTGATGCTTCCAGGATCTAGGGCAGTTACTGTCTATTTTTTGGGCTTGTGTTGTAATGACTTCACTTTGGTGTGTAAATAAAATCTACTTACCAAAAGAAATTGTCATATTTGCTATTCGAGAATCAAATTATATGAATTTCAATCAAAATTATATGAATTCCGATTAGTATTCTTTTTCATCAAATTAGCATAAAAAGTTGTAATTTATCATATAGTTTTTTAATATTAAAATTTAAATGTAAAATTTTACATTGATTTAATTAATTTAATTTGATTTTAAAAATAAGTTAAATTGACTTTTGAGGAAAAAATAATCACATATGATAATTAATTTGGAACGGAGTGATTAGTAAAAAGGAGTCAATCCTTAACGAATAAATATTACTCCTACATTATTATTGATCTCTATGGAATGGGATTGTTTTATGTTACATGCCAAGCGATTGAAGTTTTTTGAATGATCATTCAGTCAACAATTATTATTTTAGAAATGCACTCTCTTAGACTATTAACTATTCGTGAAATCAAACCCAATTTCTTTTAACCAAGGATACAATGACATCTTCGAACACAATCTCTTCTTATTTCTTTAGGCTAGCAAATATTTCGTTGTAAAGTAGCAAAGGTTCAGCCACAGATCTAAAACTTTGTACCATATTTTACTTCTCATCAGAAGAAGAATTTCTTTGGATTTTTGAAGTTTCCAAGTCATCAATGGTGAAAGATCCCTCTTTCTCAACTATATAAATCACTTCTTCTGGAGATGGATTGTATAGAGGAATATTGAATGAATTTTCTTTTATCTTAATTTATGTGACATTGCTAAAATAATAAGAGTCAATAAAATTTCTATATGTTTTTTAAATATTTTAAGTTATTAATTATTGTGATTCGTGGTAACAAATTAGTTTGAACATGATAGCCAATTAAATAAATAATTTTTTTTACTTCCAATATGTAGTTATAGTTAATTAATATAAATTAATAGAATATATCAAATATTTAAACCATTATGATGAAATACTGAAATTATTATATATTGGGACATGGTATGTAATTAAGTGAGAGTGAAGGATTTTTTGGTAATTGCATGAGAGGTGGTCGAAACCACCTCTTCTATATAATTTTAAAAAGTATTTTAACTTGTTAATTATTGTGATTTATAATAATTTTTATGTAATTATCAAATAATATATTTACTCCTTGCATCCCAATTTATGTGGCTTCGATACAATTTTGAGAATCAACTAAAATTTTTATACATCTTTTAAATATTTTAAGTTGTTAATTATTATGATTTGCTGTACTTTTTATTTTATCTCAATTTATGTGACATTGCTAAAATAATGAGAGTCAAAAAAATTTCTATATGTCTTTTAAATATTTTAAGTTATTAATTATTGTGATTCGTGGTAACAAATTAGTTTTGAACATGATAGCCAATTAAATAAATAATTTTTTTTTTACTTTCGATATGTAGTTCTAGTTAATTAATATAAATTAATATAATATATTAAATATTTAAACCATTATGATGCAGTAATGAAATTGTTATATATTGAGGCATAGTATGCAATTAAGTGAAAGTGGAGGGGTTTTTTGGTAATTGGATGAGAGGTGGTCAAAACCACCTCTTCTATATAATTTAAATTAAAAACGTATTTTAACTTGTTAATTATTGTGATTTATAATAATTTTTACGTAATTATCAAATAATATATTTACTCTTTGTGTCTCAATTTATATGGCTTCGATACAATTTTGAGAATCAGCTAAAATTTTTATATATCTTTTAAATATTTTAAGTTGTTAATTATTATGATTTGCAGTGCTTTTCTTTTATCTCAATTTATGTGACATTGCTAAAATAATGAGAGTCAATAAAATTTCTATATGTCTTTTAAATATTTTAAATTTTTAATTATTGTGATTCGTCGTAACATATTAGTTTTGAACATGATAATCAATTAAATAAATAATTTTTTTTTACTTTCAATAGATAGTTATAGTTAATTAATATAAATTAATTAAATATTTAAATCATTATGATAATATAATGAAATTATTATATATTAGGGCATGATATGTAATTAAGTGAGAGTAGAGGAATTTTTTGGTAATTGAATGAGAGGTGGTCGAAACCACCTCTTCTATATAATAGAAATACAATAAAAGAATATCATGTCACTTAAAAACATAAGAGATGTAAAATGGTCAAAATTAAATTGTTATGTGTGCAAGTTTCTATTTGCACCATTAGCAATTATTTATTAAAACACACTTTTACTGTAGTTGTTCACTTTTTCAATTTGAACGAGGGTGATGTTTCAGGTCAGAACAATGAAAAATTGATAATTGAGATGTGTTTTCATAATAGTTTGTTGTTTTTTTGAGATACAAAATTTACATTTATAATAAGAACTTTAAATAGAAGTTCAAACAACTTATAAACAACTTCATATTAAAATAAAGTTCAAACTATTTTTTTTTTTTGAAAAATAAAAAAATCATAAGAAAGAGATGAAGAAAGAAAGAATCAAATCCATCAAATGCGCGGTGCGTCCTAAAGGAATTTATTCCCATCAAGTATCCGAGGTTAATGGAATATATCAATCCTCCTCTGATAAAACGATTCACTT